>NW_026462553.1:0-22306 GCF_021730395.1 Mercenaria mercenaria
ATCTCTCCTCATTCCCTGGACACAATTTAATGAAACTTCACACAAGTGATCAGTACCAACAGTAGTTGTGCATGGGGCATGTTAGGTTCTTTTAGAAAAAAAATTTGCAGAGTTATGGAACTTTGTTTTTTTGTTACTATAATATATACATAGACACAATCTTGTGCACACCATCTCTCCTCATCCCCTTGACACAATTCAATGAAACTTCACACAACTGATCAGTAACAACAGTAGTTGTGCATGGGGCATGTTAGGTTCTTTCAGAAAAAAAAATTCCAGAGTTATGGGACTTTGTTTTTTTGTTACTATACTATATACATAGACACAATCTTGTGCGCACCATCTCTCCTCATCCCCTTGACACAATTTAATGAAACTTCACACAACTGATCAGTAACAACAGTAGTTGTGCATGGGGCATGTTAGGTTCTTTCAGCAACAAAAATTGCAGAGTTATGGGACTTTATTTCTTGTTAACATACTATGTACATACAGTCTTCATATGCAATCCTGTGCGTGCCTAATCTACCAAACCCTTGCACACAATTTAATGAAACTTCACACAAGTGATCAGTACCAACCCTAGTTGTGCATGGGGCATGTTACATTCTTTTAGATAAATATTCTGCATAGTTATGGGACTTTGTTTTTTGTTGTTATACTGTATACATACAGTCTATATACATACAGTCCATATAATTATGCAGTCTTGTGTGTGTCAAATTGCAATGTACTGTGTCAGTGCATGCGGGGGGTACATTCATCACCTTTAGTGATAGCTCTAGTTTATGATTGTTTTGTCGCTAAAATATAATAAACAAGTACAGCTCTTACAGATATAAAATATGCAGTGCTGGTACTTTAAACAAAAAATTTTAAAAGTGAAATTGTGAAAAGTTGATATATATTAACACACTTTAGTTCAGTGAATTAAAGAGTGGTGTTCCACATATTCGTTCAATGTCAGAATGTTTGTTACGTAAATTTTGTACAATTAAAAACATTTTTTTGATATGATTCATATTTGAAAAAAAAAAAATCAGCAGTCATTTTCCAGTAAGATGGAAGATGCTTAACAAATACATTCTTATAGTTTGAATAGAAGATGCTTAACACAAATATATTCTTATAGTTATAGGTCTCTCTACCAATCTAGTTCGTTATAATCTTTAAAACATATTATTTTGTTATCAGAAATTACAGTTGGAATTATCAGAAGCCCAGCAACTTGCCTTATGTTTGGACGACAGAGTACAAGAAAATGTTCAAAATGCTCAACTACTCCAGGAGTTTGCTGCAAGGTAGATAAACGTTTAAGGATTTGTTATTTAATCTGAACAGTAACAAAAATACCTGTAGATCTGTTTCATACAAGTAACTTGTGGAGATCAAAATTAATGCTATTGTTTACTGGCAAGAGTTTTTTTTAGCTTGTCTGATTTAAAAAAAAATAATTTACAAGGTATTGTCGTCACATGATTGTTGGAGTCGGCATTGGTTAAAATTTTTGTTTAGGTCCACCTTTTCTCAAAAACCAGAAGAGCTAAAACTTTGAAACTTTGCACACTTGTTTATCATCATTAGATGACTATGTAGGCCAAGAACCATAACTCTGATAAGCATTTTGTTAGAATTATGGCCCTTTTTTGTACTTAGAAAATATTATTTTCTTTTTAAAATTTTTGTTTAGGTCCACTTTTTCCCAAAATCTGTAAGAGCTACAGCTTTGATTCTTTGCACACTTATTTATCATCTTTAGATGAGTTATTAGGTAAGAAACCATAACTCTAACTTGCACTTTGTGAGAATTATGGCCCTTTTTTGTACTTAGAAAATCAGTATTTTTTGGTTGTTTTTTGTTTAAGTTCACTTTTCTTGAATGCATACTATAGCTGTGAAACATTTTTTTGTCATCAGTTAAGATGAGTAAGAAGGCCAAGAACCATAACTCTTTTCTTACATGTTGTCCAGCACTTACAAACGAGCAATGGCATCCGCAGGTACTGCTCTTGTGTTGTTTTTTTTTCAATTCTTTGTTGTTTCTGGTTAACTCAGGTACTAGAGTACAAAACTATGAATTTATTTAATGATCTCCTGAAGGATTTACGAAAGTAATATATCTTTCATCAAATGCCTTCTGTTGTTATTTCATGTGGAGTATTTGTCATTTTCTTTCAGTTAAGAAGTCAGTACTGATAAGAATTAAGGCACACTGGTATGTTTATATGAATGCAAAATACTAACAAAAAATTATTTTAAACGCATAACAAACAAACCAGACTGCTCAAATATTAAGTTTTTCATGTTTTTCAAGAAAGGAATAAGTTGAACAGAAGAAAAGGTAAAGATAATTTGTCTTGATATTTTGTAGTGTTTGGGCAAAGTATCAAGAAAACCTGGAAATTCTGAACACAGCTATGGCCAGTCTGAAAGCTTACGGACAGAGAATCAGCTTTGCAAGTGGTCGCATGGAAATGTTACAAGGTAGTTAATGTATTACTGTAAAGAATTTATTTGCATGCTATGATTTATTATTTGATTTCTGAAAATCTTCATTCTTCTTTTTTTTTTGTACAATTTCTGTTTTGATTCTGTCCAAATGTATGCCCATGCTTGAGATAATGCACAACGTGTCTTCCTCCATCATGAAAACTGAAAAAGTTGTCATATAACCTTAAATTGTGTATTTTAAACTGTAACTTAAAACCCAACAAAAACAAAACAAATTGCAGATGAATTTAACTATAAAATGACTTTAGATAAATAACATGCTAGATATCTCAGAGCTATTCTATGGAACTTAACCTTTAGCCTGCTAAAGTTCTATAATGGACTAGTCCATCATTCAATTTGGACAATACCATTTATCATTTGAAGGGGTATTTACTGAAAATTTACTGACTGAATAGCGAACAGTGCAGACCATGATCAGACTGCATGGATGTGCAGGCTGATCTTGGTCTGCTGATCTTGGTCTGCATTGGTCGCAAAGGCAGAATCGACTATCGCCAGCAGGCTAAAGGTTAAACAGTGACCAAGAATTGAGCAACCTGATTTTTATCAAAGGGAGAACATGAAATCGGAATATTTTGCAGAATATTGTATCACTTGCATTTTCAGGATTATTTGCTCGAAAGGAAGCCATGCTGAAACTTCAGATAGAGAAAGGGGATATACCAGAGAGAGATGTCAGTCAGAATGTTGTAGAAATTGAGAAACAAGACAGGTATGATAGCATAAATTTTTTATATGATATTGTAGTCAGGTATTTTCACAATATCCCAGTGCTAGTACTACCATTGTATGTTTAAAGATATGTTTAAGAATGCTAGATGGCAAAACTTGTTCTCATGCACCTTGCTTTTAGATTTGGCCAGTTTCTGATTGAGATTGAATTTTACTTTTAAAGCGTTGTTAAAATTTTATGTCCCTATTATTAGAAGAGGGGGGTATATTATTTTTCTCATATAAGTTATTTGATTGGTTGGTCTGTCTGCCTGTAAACACTTTGGTTTCTGGCCAGTAACTAGAGAATACCTTGGTCTATGGGTTTCAGACTTTATTGCAGTAGATGTCCTCTGTTGTTTTGGAGATCAGTAGGTCAAAGGTCAAGGTCACTGTTACAGGTGTCTGCATATATTTTTTTATCGTTTTTTCAGTGAAGAAAGTTCCTATTTGCGTTGTGAATTGCAGAGAGTGACTCAAGAGAGGGATAATTTAGCTGCTCAAATAAAACAGGACTCCCTCACCTTGGACAGTAAAGTTCTCTCTATCAGAGCTCAAGGTAAGTTAATGCTTTTAATACTTGAGGTAACACAAACTGGGAAATAACTGATTTCTGCCTGACAAGTTGTTGGAAAGTTCAATGCTGTGAGAAGTAGCATTTTTTGTTTCCAGTCCTCCATCTTTGTTTTGAATGATGAACTTGTCATTTAAGCATAAGACTTTAATATGAAATCACAGGACACTTGTTTCACAGACACATATTTCACTGAAATTGTCTTGAAAGACAGCTTTGAACTCAAGTTACTGTAATAAACAATTCTACATAATTTTATAAAAAGGAGTGTTTAGTTTAATAATTATGTGGATTGTTTTTCAATTTTGATAGCATGTATATTTCAGTTGAGGAGGAAATTGAAACATTAAAACAAACAAAATCTGATCTGGAAGGCATTGTACAGGACAAATCACAGGTTGAAATGATTTTGAATTTCTACAAGATTTATAGTATTTTCTTTCAGTTTCTTTTGAAATGTATGTTAAAATATCTTAAGCCAGCCCGGTTAGCTCGATAGGTAAAACACAAGACTATGAATTTAGAGGTACCAAGTCGAATTCTTGAGTGTAGTGTATGTTCTTTGTAATATTTTGACAGAAGACAGTGTGTCTGAAGTCATTAAACATCCACATAGTTCATGTGGGGAAGTTGTCACTTATATGCAGAGAACAAATTGTCAGCTATGCAGAACACGGGAATACTGTTTAGATTGACTGATTGGCATAACATAAGTGATAAACTGTTGACAAGACTGTGCCAGACTTCATCAGACTGAATAAGTAGAATAAAGTAGTAACTTTTAAACTAAAACTGCAAATATATATCTTTACACTGGAATGAAAAAAGGGTAAATTTTTCTTGTTTAGATAGTTATTTAAATCATAAATCAAATTCAGCTTTTCATAAGTGACTCTTTTATTTTATAGAAATGTGTCGAGCTGTCGGAGAAGTTGGAAAAATGTGAGAATGATTTGGACTATGCCAACCAGAATATAGAAGAACTAAAGACCTCACTGGGTAGACAAGAACTCAACATGCAACAGAGTAAGTGAATTTTTTAGTATCTGTTGAAAAAAGAAATTTTACAGTAAAAGTTCCGTTACATTGGAAACTTTGCGAGTTTTAGTACATTATCAATTGTCCATGATTTTGTTTGAAGCATCCTAATGATAAATGTATCAAACAGCTTTGATGATAGCTTGGTGACCCGTTAGTAAAAGTTAAAGATGTGTTATTGTTTGTTACTACAGGATAAGATTTTAATTTTGTGTGTCTGAAATGTCTTAGTTTTTTTGCGAAAACGGCAGTTTCATGTGAATATAAATTTGTGGATTTCAACATTTAACAAAAAGATATATGAGAATTTTATTGTTTATGGTGATTTTGTGGATCAACGCAACCATGAATCTATAAAAAATAGTCCCCATGAATCCATAAAAAAGTAATCCCCAAACAATATCAATGATTTCAGAGTATAAACGAATGAGGAAAAATAATACAGTTGAACTTCAATGGCTCGAACTCGGATCTTTCGAACAACCGGGATCGTTCAAACTCTTCGCCCGGTCCCGAATTTATTCCTTCTTTATTCTATATAGTTCTACCTCGGATCGCTCGGACTTCGAAAATTCGAACTCTCGAACTCATTTGGTGGTCCCTTCGGCTCAGTTACAGTGATAATTACACCTATTCAGTCGAACAGCCAATTTGTCGCCGGAATGGCTTGTGTTTACAAAGTTTTTCACACCTCTGCCTGACATTCGCCAAGCTTCCCCTTTAACCGGCATGTGCGTAGTTTTCACACGCTTATGTAATTAGCGTCGGTATACGACAAACAAATCAAACAAAGTGACTTTCGTTCACTGCAATGTTTTAATGGGCTTTGATTAATACGAATAAAATTATTTAAAATAATTGAGCAATGTCTGTCTTTATTTTTTCTGCATAAAAACGGGAGATTCGATGTTAACTTTCCTACTGCTTTAGCATGACTGAATAACTTAGTAAAGGACCCGGAAACGGGGGGATAGCAAAGTTGGCTACTGGAAAGCAAGGAGCAAAACAAAAATAAGATCAAGAAACTTTAGAAACAACATATATAACGCCATCATCAAATGTGAAAAACTCAATATCATGTGTTAGAACTATGTAGAAATCTCTCTCCAAAATAGAGTTCAACAAACGTTCGTCGGTTCAGTCCTCCGTCAAGGATTTATTCAAAAAATAAACTGTAAAACTGTATACTGTACATGACTCACTGATATTATGAATAAACTGACGTATGATCATTAGTTGTGTTGATTTCATGTGTCTATTTATAGCCTATGTCTACATGTGACGTCATTTAGTACTGTTTTCAAATATTTCTGTGTACATGTCCGTGAATTAATTGTTTGCATTTTAACGTGTTTATATTTGAAAATGTTTGCACTGGACTATGATTCATAAAGGTTTGCTATTCATGTCTTCTTATTTGAATCTGTCTTCACCAAATTCTTATGATTATATATTAGTGTTTTATCTATGTTTTTTTCGTATCTATGTCATGTTTGAAAATAAATAATAAAGACTATTTCAGCGTTTGTTTTTACATATCATCATATCATACACACCTGTAGGTACAATATGACAATATATTACGATGTAAGGTTTGTAACACATCATGCCCTCGAATTCCCAAATTCAAAATGGCCGCCATTTGGATGGCTCGAACAACAGAAAACTCGAACTTATTTCAACAGGACCCTTGAGTTCGAGCCATCGAAGTTCGACTGTAATTTGCTTTTCCATATTTTCTGATATTAATATGATAGTAATTGTGATGTATTGTCTTATAAGCTGGTATATACATCTACTCATAATATAGTTGTATGTTTGTATGTATGCTTGGTCAGTATTTAATATACTCTAGAGCTAGTCACTCCGTGTTGTTTCTTTCTTCAAGTATATGACATGGTGTCATAAGTGGGATCTGTTTTCCATTTTTCAGTACTAGAAGAACAGAGACACGAGGTTGAGAACCAATTCTCTGACAGACTGGCCGACATGGACAGACAAATTAACGAGGCTAAACGAGAACATGCAAAAGCAGGTTTGTTACCATAGCTTGATTTTCAACTTTTACATATAAACATATTATATAACGTTTGTTCATTCATTTCGCCTGTTGCTGACAAAAAATGGATCCAGAGATATCTTTAAAAGTAAAAAGATTTTTTCATGAAAGTCTAAACTACAATGGTTATGGGACAGTATACGGTTTTTCTTTCTCCTTAATGACCATTAACAGCCTAATGCCTCACAGTTGTTTCCTGCTGAAAAGTCTGAAAATAAAAATAGTCCTGTTACATGTACTTGTATACACAAAGTGTTTTGGATAACATGTCAGAGGTTGTTTGCCAGAGCTAAAGTAAGTACACCTCTGTCTTAGTAGAACACCCTGTCTAGATTTTCTAAAAATAGTGTTTTGTATAAGACTTATTTACCTTGAACCTTCCTTGAAAAACTAGAAATGAAATCCATAATTTCTTTAACAACTTTATTGGTATGTGTAAGTTGAAAACTGATGGAGGGGAATGAATTTTTATTGTGATGTATGTTGTTTGTATTCAGTGGTATCAGTACGGCAGTTAGAAAGACAGATGACAAGAGAGAAGGAACGTTTTACTGAACAGTTGTCAACTACCGAGGAACATTATAAACGTCAACTTGACCTACTTCAGGGGCAACTTAAAGCTGTCGAGAAGGAAAGAAATCTCATGATGGTAAATCATTGGATTCTTTTTCGTTATTCATCATTTTTGTTGTTTTAGCCATAAAATTATTGTTTTATAAATAGAGATTTCATACTTGTATGATAATTTTGTAGAATTTCATTCTGTACTTTTAATAAGAATCAACTGTTCCCACAGTTCAAATCCAATTCAAATGAAACTTGGTTTACATCATCAACATGGAGTTAAGATGCATATATCTTTGGGACTTATGTCTGATAATTATTTTTTTAAAGTTATGCCCATTTTTTTAATGTAACCATATTACAACTTCATCTGTAGCACGTGTACTCTACTCCATCAGTTTCTATCCATTGAAATTACATTTGGTACACATTATGAACATGGATTTTACACGCGCATATTATTGGGAATTTCATGTCATTTTTTTTTTAGTTTTTCTCTTTCTTGACACTATTTTATTCTATCAAGCATTTTAGGGGCATGTTTTGTCAGTATAAACTTTCTCATGCCAGGCCCATGGTAAATAAGATATATTTTGATCATACTTAAGTCCCTGTTTTGTTAATTAATTTTTGTTTTCAGTTTTCTTTATACCATCATTTCAGAATTTAGTATTATTCTTCTATATTAATTTGAAATTAGGCAACTCTTCGACAAGAAGGACTTGTGGGTAAATTAAAGAGTGAGAGACTGGAACCAGTCACACATAATTGGGATAGGGATGAGGAACCAGTCAGGGATCATACAGAGCCAGTATCTAGTACAGTAGTCACATATTCGCAACCAGAAATACAGCAAGGTAAACAATTTATTTTCATTGCTCAGTGTTATTTTTTACATCAAGAAAAACCTATTTAAAGGATCAGTGTATGTATTAACTGAATGAAGAATGATTATGGTTAAAAAGTTATTAATTTTGTTGGTTCTTTACTAATCTAAATTACTGTTTGGTCCACCAAATCTGGAAGGTTTCTTTTTTCAGTCAGATTCTAGATGTAAGTTATATATTGTTCTAAAGATCTCTGGGGGCATCTGTGGCTGCGTGCTTAAGATTGTTAAATATGAATCACTTGTCCCACACGGCTGTTGGTTAGAAACCACACTTGAGATATAGAATTTTTTCATGTGAGGAAGCAATCCAGCCGGCTTACGGAAAGTTGATGGTTCTACCCAGGTGCATCCCCATGATGAAATAATGCCTGCAGAGGCACCTGGGGTCTTCCTCCGCCATCAAAAACTTGGAAAGTTGCCATATGACCTACAGTGGTGTTGTTGTGACGTTAAATGTTACAAAAACAAAAAAATCAAAGATCTCCAGGGTTGATAGTGGAAACTTTTTGGACTTTAAAGATATTTTTAATAATATGAATTTTATGGTATTTCCCGATGTGAAATATTGGTACATGAAAAATTTAGGAAATTATTGTTTTCGAAATTGTACAGATTTTTAAAGGAAAATACTTACATTGCATTTATGCATACTTACCAGTAGCTATAACCTCCATTTAATAAAGTCAAGTTAACTGAATTTTAAAAAACTTTTTGATGGTCAAAATGGCTGAAATTTACATTTTTCATATTTTGTTTTAATGTTAAATTTAAAACTAATCAAGATATTTAAAAATTTCCTATTAACACCTTTGGAGTTCTTTTGAATGACATATCATGTGAATGGTATTGTAATATACTGAAAAAGAAATCAAGTACAAAATTTATTGTTTCAGTAAAGGTAGATGGAATAGTAATTATCTGTTACAATTCATTATATTTAACCCATATAATGCTGGGCACAACTGATTCTGCCCTTGTGACCAGTGTAGATCATGATCAGCCTGCACATCCGTGCAGTCTGATCATAATCTGCACTGTTCGCCATTGTCAGTATCTTTTTGGTAAGCACCCCTTTTAACAGTTAATGGTACTGTTCAAATTGAAAGATGGACAAGTTCATTATAGAATATTAGCAGGGTCAGGGTTAACAGGTTTTTCTGTATATTTGCAGAGACAGATGAAGCACTGACAACAGTGTTAGAAGATCTCAAGTCACTCACTGACGCTGTGTTAAAAGACGATAATTCTGAAACTGACTCGGAAAATGATTTATAGCATTAACTTACAATGTGACATCAACTTAATGTCTGTGATACACAATGTGCTAAGCTTAGTTCATGTGCATGACGTTAACGTCTGCAAGAAGGCCTGTATTGTTGCCAATGTTCGGTCAGCTTCCACATGTTTTAGTCAGGGCACTACAAATAACTAGTGCAAATATATCAAGCTAGTGTACTTGTTGTCATGGTAACAGGCTTGCTTGTTTAAACAGGTAAAGTGTGTGGGACTGACCTGATGGCTCAGTTGCAAGGGCTGCATTCTCATCCTAGGACAACTTTCATCGGATGAAGCTAGTATACATTTATACTGTTATATATAATCTACTGCAATGATGATAACTTAATGTGCTTAACTTAGTTGATATATAAAATATAACAGATTAAAGTATTTTTGTCTTGTTTTGTGAATTATATAAGCATTTTTCCAGAATTCTGTTGATATTTTTTCACTGCGTCCTATACACGAGTGCGACCTATAATCGGCCGATTACGGTAAAGCCAACACAGCATTCTTTGGATCATCAAATTAAGCTTTTCTATCATCAAGATTGAAGTCCTATAAAGCTTAATTTGCTAAAGGGAATATTGACTTGGTTGTCGCATTTTTTTGTGAATATAATTTTTTTTCTTATTTCCTACTTTAGGTAATTGTTAATATATAAATTTTTCATGAGTTTGAATATTTAATTAGCATAGACAGTATGGCTGAAACCAGTTGGTATTACCTCCCTTTATGGCTCTTGCAGTACTGGTATAAGCTCAAAAGCAAAATTGAAAGTACTGCATTTCTAACCGTGTTATTATAAATGTATATTCTTCTTAAATGCGCACATTTGATTGGTCGAAAAGGGTTCACATGCAGGTCCACAAAAAGTGATATTGACCCGCAAAAGTGATAATGACTCCTGTGATATCATTTTTAGCTCGACTATTCGAAGAATAGTCTAGCTATTCTACTCACGTCGGTGTCGGCTTCGGTGTCGGCGTCGCACCTTGGTTAAGTTTTTGCATGCAAGTACATACAGCTATCATTTAAAGGCATATAGCTTTGAAACTTATTTATTCCTTTTCTAGGTCAATTACCAACCTCACTGGGTCAAGTTCCATAACTCTGACATGTATTTTGAGCAAATTATGCCCCCTTTTGCACTTAGAAAATTCTGGTTAAAGTTTTACATGCAAGCTACTATCTCCAAAACTAATGCAGATATTGAATTGAAACTTCACGTGTCTTCGGGGTTGTAAAACTAGTTGATAGCAGCAAGCAACTTAACTCTGACCTTCATTTTGGTCAAATTATGCCCCCTTTTGGACTTAGAAAATTCTGGTTAAAGTTTTGCATGCAAGTACATACAGCTATTACTAAAAGGCATATAGATTTGTAACTTATTTTTTCTTTTTCTGGGTCAATAACCAACCTCACTGGGTCAAGTCCCATAACTCTGACATGTATTTTGGGTAAATTATGCCCCCTTTTGGACTTAGAAAATTCTGGTTAAGGTTTTACATGCAAGTTACTATCTCCAAAACTAATGCAGATATTGAATTGAAACTTCACATTGTGTCTTTAGGGTTATAAAACTAGTTGATAGCAGCAAGTACCAGAACTCTGGCCTTCATTTTGGCCAAAATATGCCCCCTTTTGGACTTAGAAAATTCTGGTTAAAGTTTTGCGTGCAAGTACATACAGCTATTACTAAAAGGCATATAGATTTGTAACTTATTTTTTCTTTTTCTGGGTCAATAACCAACCTCACTGGGTCAAGTCCCATAACTCTGACATGTATTTTGGGTAAATTATGCCCCCTTTTGGACTTAGAAAATCCTGGTTGAAGTTTTGCGTGCAAGTACATACAGTTATTTTACTACCCGAAATTATACACAAGAAACAACTGCAATATTCACAGTTTACTACATGTTTATTTGTACATTTTAGATATGATGACACTCAATAGGCTATACTGATTATAGGTGTATATGATACTGCAAGCAACAAGTCTAATATGTAATTCACATTTATATATAAAAGTTATTATAAATAGTTTGGCAAAGTTTGGCCACTCCATTGTTTGTAGTAACCCTGTCGACCGGGAGGAAACCAGACGCGCCCGTAAAGCACCACATCATTACTCCACGGTTGGCTGTGGAAGCAACAATCAGCACCACACGAACGCAATGGATACCACAGTACACCAAAGTAAATTAAACACCCCCCATAACTCGACGGTTGGCTGTCAAAGTAATGAGGAATATTTAGCGGACCAACGGAGCAAGGCAACGTACTGTGATTCTAAGCAAAGTGAGCAAGGCTACAGTACACCACAATATTTAGCGGACCAACGGAGCAAGGCAACGTACTGTAATTCTAAACAAGGCAAATACTATAATGAGCAAGGCTACAGTACACCACAGTAAATTAAACATTCCCCATAACTCGACGGTTGGCTGCCGAAGTAATGAAGGAATATTTAGCGGACCAACGGAGCAAGGCAACGTACTGTAATTCTAAGCAAGGCAACTATACTATAATGAGCAAGGCTATGACATAAGCAAGGCTATGACACATTTAAGCAAGGCTAGTCAGATATTGCCAAGGCACTAGAGCAATACCTTTTACACAGTAACATCCATACTATGACAACGTTCGAAAGCACGCCCGATCGCCCCCGCGGTCGACAGAATTTTTCCCGGCCCTTAATATATTAGGAGTGACATAAGTATGAAGATAAAAATGATTAACTGGATCACTATCTGTATAACTTAAAATGTCTATTAGTCCTCAATCCATAACTTGGTAAATTATCATCTAGGTTTCTCATCATCAACCATGTGGAAAAATGTTAATACCAAAATGGATTTGTCTGTTTCATGATTGATTTGTAGCCCAGGAATCTGTTCAGTTCCGTATCTATGTAAGGTGCCTGCATTCTGTTCACTTCCGATGTTAGCATCCAAATGGCAGCATATCATCTGTAACATAAGTACTTCACAGAACAGTCAGATTGCCATAGCAGAATTTAAAATGCAATAATATAATTAATTTTAGCATAAAAACAGAAATTTTTCTCATTGGGGTGTGGCGGGTGGGCAATTTAACATCTGAAACGCTAGCCAGTACACCTTAAATTCAACTGTGAATATTGCACGTGATCTGAAGTTAATATAACGCTTGAGTGGTTCCCAGACGCTAAGGCGTTCATCATTACTCTATTGTGTTTAGACAGGTAACCAATAAATCACAAAACAAGATTACTTGACAACAACGATAGTTTTTAGTTTACACACCTAGCAACAAGATAGCTACCAATTTCGTGAGAAAATAAATGTAATTATTTTTAGGCAAAATAATTTTTATTATTTTACTACCCGAAATTATACACAAGAAACAACTGCAATATTCGCAGTTTACTACATGTTTATTTGTACATTTTAGATATGATGACACTCAATAGGCTATACTGATTATAGGTGTATATGATACTGCAAGCAACAAGTCTAATATGTAATTCACATTTATATATAAAAGTTATTATAAATAGTTTGGCAAAGTTTGGCCACTCCATTGTTTGTAGTAACCCTGTCGACCGGGAGGAAACCAGACGCGCCCGTAAAGCACCACATCATTACTCCACGGTTGGCTGTGGAAGCAACAATCAGCACCACACGAACGCAATGGATACCACAGTACACCAAAGTAAATTAAACACCCCCCATAACTCGACGGTTGGCTGTCAAAGTAATGAGGAATATTTAGCGGACCAACGGAGCAAGGCAACGTACTGTGATTCTAAGCAAAGCGAGCAAGGCTACAGTACACCACAATATTTAGCGGACCAACGGAGCAAGGCAACGTACTGTAATTCTAAACAAGGCAAATACTATAATGAGCAAGGCTACAGTACACCACAGTAAATTAAACATTCCCCATAACTCGACGGTTGGCTGCCGAAGTAATGAAGGAATATTTAGCGGACCAACGGAGCAAGGCAACGTACTGTAATTCTAAGCAAGGCAACTATACTATAATGAGCAAGGCTATGACATAAGCAAGGCTATGACACATTTAAGCAAGGCTAGTCAGATATTGCCAAGGCACTAGAGCAATACCTTTTACACAGTAACATCCATACTATGACAACGTTCGAAAGCACGCCCGATCGCCCCCGCGGTCGACAGAATTTTTCCCGGCCACAATAAATTTGCCAAAATTTATCCCCCAAAAATTCTGAGTAAGATTTCTTAATTCAAATTTAGTACCTTTACCACAATTATATTTGTTCTATAAACGAACCTAATTCAACCATGTAACTATAAATATAAATAAATTGGCAACTTAACAGACATGCACAGCAAATCTTGCCAACATCATGTGCAGATTAAATGAAATCACGTTAAACCTGTGTATGAGACCTTTTTGTCTTGAAAAAAAAAAAACTTTCAACCAAAACGTTTGTTTTCGTGATTATAGTGTATAATACAACTCTGGTTCAACCTTTGAACGAAATAACTAATAGATTAGGTAATATTTATTTGCTTTGAATACAAATTTGAGTTAAAGAATTATGTCCCAATTAATCAATTTAAAAACTGAATCCAACCTTTTACCGCATCAATTAAGGCGATAAAAGCTGTTTTCGTATCAATATCTAGAGAGACGCTATGTTGTTTACGGCCTATCTTTCCTTTCAATGAGTTCAGAAATTAGTCGTATTAGGTATGACAATATAATACAGTACACTTCTATACAAATCTTAATAGTACATATAATAGATTTCCTCGGTCCAGTAGCACCAACAAACCATTCTATAAGTAGATTGCACACTGTCGCACTGAAGTCCCATTACGAATAAATGGTCAAACAAGCACGTGTCTATTTCAATATTACACTTCGCGTTTCGGTTAGCGACGCACTTCTCTGAATGACATAATCTGACCTAATTTTAACCTTGTAATAGCGTTTGAATATCTATAAATAGTTTCCTCAATTAAAACAATGTCAATGTGTCGCCTTCGTATTTGCGTGACTAAATGAAATGTTTTCTTTGAAATCTTGTATTTATCTCGTGTTTTTGTATGTATATAAACTGAGAACTTATGGATAAACTTGAAACTTATAGCGTTTCAAAATCTTCAACATGCACACGAACACAGACTCAATCCAACGCATTAACATATCTGTCTTTAGTAAAAGTATCAGTTAAGCTTGTCAATTCAAAGAAATATTTAATGTATTAGACTTAAATTGTTTATATAGCAAATTCGGTAATGATTATCTTAATCCAACAAATTTTACGCGATCCCAGGAATTATTGAGATAAGTTTACGTAATCGGGCAATATCCCTACTCGCTAAGATTGCCCCGTCACAAATATAAAAGAATCTGAACATCGAATAATTTTGACTAATTTAAAACTGATTTTAAAAACCATTTCCGAATTAATACTATTGTGACCCTGTCAGAACTTACACAATGTTGTGTCGCAGTTCTAAAAGAATTCCAGAAGTTTTAAACTGCGGCTACAATTGACATTTATTAAGCAGAAGCTTAAGACTGGTTTGCTCTTTTGATGTCTGATGTGACTTACAAACATCGAATACTGATTATCGTGATACAAATTTATATCGTTGACATGTGTTATATGCTCTATTCTAAAATGATTTGGTTTTGACAATTCGCCTACTCAGACCAGACCAAAAATAAGACAACGATTTTTTTTTTTTTTTTTTTTTTTTTTTTGGATTTTTTTTTTGAAACAGATATATATAACTTAGCGGACAACTGGTATAGATCAACTAAATCCCGTATTACCCGGTTCCTGCGACAACCTTCTAAAATTTTGCTACACAAATGATAAACTTATCCTGAACAGCCAAGTATGTTGGAATAGAATTTGATAATTTCAAAGAATTGTTAAGAACAATATGATATGCGATGTTGGAATTGGCCTAAAACGTGCCAACTTATCTTATATTTACAAGTATGATGTTCTATTATAAACCTTTAATTACAACAAACAGTGACACTGTCAAAGGGGAACAATTAAAAAACAGTTATATCTGCTGTTATCCCCCGTGAATGCCATCCAAAATACCATGTAACCCGACAAAAGTGCTCTTAGAAATAAATACGTAACAGCTGTATGTTAGAATTCGAAACAAATATCTATCAAGAATTAATGATGATCCTTAAAGTTTGTAGAAAGGCTAACTACATTATTAATTAATTTATTTATTTATTTTATTTTTACTCCAATATTCTCACGGTCATACCGATAGAATCCCAAACTATATTAATTAATATAATTAAGGTGATTTGACTTAATTCGATTTAACAATCCCTTCTTTTTTAATAACAAGTACATGTACTGTATATACAAAACAAAGCATTCTAAGAATAGTGAAATGGTTGGACCGGACCACAAGTTCATAACATTACTAACTCGGTCCGCCCCAGAATTTTTTTTTTTTTTTTTTTTTTTTTTTTTAAATCCAAGAAATGTTTAAGACCACTTGAGCGTTGTTTACTTTAAACTATATGTATTCCAGGAAATGCAAAACAGCCTCTTAAATATTTAATGTAGCTAATGTGTACGGAAGTTTGAACTTTGACAAAAAATTCCTCTCCAACTCCAAAACAAAAACGCAGTAATGCAACATTCTCCGGTGTCGGATGGATCCAAAACTATCAATCCTGAACACCAAACAAAAGGGACTGTCAAATACATTTCAACTTATTTACACAAAATACCACATGTATTTTGTTTTAATACCGCTTGTGAGTATTAATTTTACGTCGATATGAATAAAAGATAAAATAAGATTATTTGTAACAATATCATTGATAAGAGGGGAATCGAATATTGAAACAATTATCCATTACAAAACAGTTGTACTACTTTTGAATCGTACTGACTGTAAAGAAAACCCTGATTTAACAAAGAAAAGAAAAGCATAATCAACTTTTCTAATAACGTTATCATTTTCTATTTATAACTATGTATTAAAGAACTGTATTCGTTTGTGTTCAATGACAGTAACTATACACGATTTGCATGAAAAATAAGAGATACACAAGAATTTAGTTTGAAATTGACAGTGACATATTCTAGGCCAAGACAATGTGTTTAATGTCTCAACATTTTATTGAATTAATATAGCAATATGTATACAGATCTACGTCCATGTATTTAGTTACATTTCAGTCACTCTTTGTTTCTGCAGTATAAAGCAATTATTCATCTATACCTTTAAAAACTATGCTGAAAAGATATTGTATAAACAAGTTTGCAGATAACGTTTTCGCAAACCAATTTATCCAGGAACAGCCTAAACTGTACACCTGACAACTTTTGTATAGCTGTATATTACCTGTATTACAAAAACATTCAAAGGTCGTTCGGTATAAGACCTGCAACCCTAACAATTTCGACCTCTTTATTTATGTTAGATTTTATCCAATCTGAATTTAAACAGTGGTTCTTAAGGTACTTCCGCAAATTGAAATTAGAAATTCATGTGAAAAATCAGAATCCTCGAAACAGCTTTCGAAATGCAAGGACACAAAAAATATACGATAAAACTTGAAAAGATATATCTGTAGGTAAACTTGCGAGCATGAAAGTTACGTTGAACCCTATATCCACAGTGCTTTGGAAGAAAATGACTGAACATTTTTGGTGCAAAATTTTAGTATCGTATGCATCCTAAATTGCTATAAAGTATTTATTTTCAAATCAAAGAAATGCCAAAATAGTGCATACGAGCGCTATTTTCTCAAGAAAATGTTGTTAAACATTCTAATGCGCAAAACACGTGCACAGTTTTTCTAAAATATTTCGCCGCCATGTTCATTTCAAGAAATAAAATATATGATTGTTCTTTTACCTCAGATTTCCTTACTGAAATATATATGCCTCCTTATCAATGGTTAGAGATATCCATTTAGTATAGTTTTGCACTGTCCGATCTCCTTAATCTGTTACCGATCCTATACATTTAAAGAATAAACGCAATGTGTAATGATAGTTTTTCGCTTTACACACCTCTCTTGGACAAGAAAGCCGAATCACTTGAAATTTGTAAGCATCCGCTGACAAAATATTGATGAAAGATCGGGACTTTTTCTAAAAACAAGTTCAATTTCAATCATTTTCAAAAACTGGAAATATTGCACATTGTGTTGAATTTATAAATAAAACGAAAATCCCCCAAATAAGCTATTTTAGAACTTTTCCGGGAACTATACGTTTCAGCCGAACAGCGCATTTCAAGATGACACAAAACTGATTTCTCTTTGTAAACAATGTCAAAGTTCACCTGAGGAACATTGCTGGAAAAGTAAAAGTTCTTAATTGTTTCAGTTTTACGTCCTGTAGAAAACAATAAACTTTCAACTTTAAATGCATATATGTTCTATGATTATTCCAATATAAAAACCGTCCGATCTTTTCCGTGAGAAATAAAACGAAGCAAATTTAACTATTTGTTTACACTTCAACCATGTGAATATAAAGGCATGTACTATCACGAGACTCCCGTGCATTTTGAACCTCGTGGTGAATAAACTGAATTTACTTTAAAGTATGGTGTCTCAGCTGTGCCAGTTTTTTGTTAATTTCAGAGAACATACAATAAAGAAGTGTTTATGAGATTATGCATATGTACGAATATTTACTACTTTACTTTATATTAACGATGATAGAAAACAAGTGTGCACTCGGCAAATAGCAAGTCTATTATTTTCAGGTGTATACTGAACACTGATCCCAATGTTCGTAATTTTCAAATAAAGAAGTCGTTATCCTTGGTTTTGTAGACAGTCTTAGTGCTGGATCGCTGCTTCCGCTGTCAACACCGCAGTGACTACTAATGTAAAGTCAGTGTCCATTTCTATGCCGGAATTTCAATACATATTTATTGTAGGGATAATACACGCTTTTTGTGTGTGTATTACCGTCTGCAGAAGCCCGCGGGATTGTTTGTGACCGAGACCGAAGGTCGCTATTCTTGCATAAAAATATATTTCACGACGATTTATGTATTGTTTTCATATGTGATGACTTGATGATTCCGGTACATTTTTACTTACCATTCCAGCTGTTCTTGGAAACGGTAAACATGTTTTAAATATCCGTATCCAGGGCCCGGAAATAAACATCACTATCAAAAGCACATCCTGAAGGTTTTTAAGCGATTTTTTATCTCTCATTGTTACAATATAAAATTACCGATAATTTTTCATATCAGTTCACAATTTGGTGGACTCGATCACAACTTCAAGAATAATAACTTTACATTCGAGTTATATTGGAGTACGGATGAGTACGAACGTAGTGTCATGTTTCCAAGCTGTTTATATAATTTCTTCGAGAAATTAGATAAAAACATACTGACTGATACTTATCAAAATCATAAATATAATACCTAAAAACAAAGAATCGTACAGGTAAACACGCAATTCTTTAAAATTTTGGATCGTTGCAAATCTTGTTCACATTGTCTGAGACTTCTCTTACAATTTTAGGCAGTTTGGTACACCATACATAGAAAAATCATTGTCCGCACATTGCACTACTTTTATGTATGCTGAAAATAGCAATATGTACAGATTTATTTTCGTTTTAATACATGAAGTGGTCAGATTTGAAAACAGATTTTGTACTAAGTTTAGTTCTATTCGGTAAGACAATTCTCCTATGCACTAATTGATACTTTGAACTAACTCTTTCCATTCATGAATTTTTAATAAAGTAATTTGAAAGGATTTATAAATCTAACCTAAAATTTGGAAAAATACAGGTAAAATATCTTCTTTGTTTATTTCCAAATTTTAGTTTTACCTTTTATACAGCTACTTTTACTTCAGATCTTGCAAACTGAGCTGTTTTTGTACTCTGGAACAGCTGCATTTGAAAGTTTTTTTTCACTATATTTTCACACCTCAAATGAAGGTCACTCTAAATTCAAGATGGCGGAAGTACCTTAAATTCTTATTCTCTGGATGCACGTGGACTGTTGTACATTAATGAAATCATTCAGGAGAAAATTTGTAAGTACTTCTAAATCTTAAATTTTGACGAGTGATTTTGCTGATTTTAAGATCTCGATAGAACTTTGTTGTGTAACCTGGTCAGACTTTTAAAAGAAATGTTTGCCGTGAAAAAATACTATTTATGCAGGTGCCTGCGTTTGCATGCCGGCAGATACTCCCGGTCCTGTGCGACTTACCGCAGGATGACGGGCGGTGATTGTAAGCGCATGTATGAGAAAAACTTACTTGAACATCAATTGACATAGAGCTACTAGTATAAATAATAAAATAAATAATAAAACTAATTTATCTACTATCAAAGACGCTAGTTTTTCCTTACAATCTTTCTGCCAGTTTCGATAAACTCGTCCAAACTCAACCCGCATACTGGGCCATTCACTACTTAGACAATTCAACGACCCCTTTAAGCTTCTAGGCGAGATTAATGTAAGACCCTCTGCAAATTTGCTATTTTTAAAATTACTAGAAATAACTGTGCAAAATTTCCTTGTCCTTAGCAATGTGACGTCACTAACTTGCTCTACGAGCACCTTGCGAATAGTTAGCGGAAATGCTGTTTGTGAATCTCGTGTTTTGGAAGTACGAGAAAACAAATTTTTACAGTTGTTAAACGAGAAACGCTAATGCTTTGGTTCGAATCTGCAAATTATGAGCATTAGGGCCGCCACACCCTATAAATAGATTCTCAACATAAAAACGGTAATTATTAGACTGCAAAATTATTTGCGTGTTTGAAATCAATAACAACAGACCTACCAGCATTTGTTTGATGCCTGGGATTTACTGGCAAATCCGCCGTCTTTGTTTGCTTTCCCTGGTCATCCTCTAGACAAGCTGGTTCGCCTCTACATTCCTGGCGCGCTCTGTATCGTCCACGTGGCGTGTAGATCTAGCTATTCAATTTAACATCGATCTGAAACGCTAGCCAGTACACCTTAAATTCAACTGTGAATATTGCACGTGATCTGAAGTTAATATAACGCTTGAGTGGTTCCCAGACGCTAAGGCGTTCATCATTACTCTATTGTGTTTAGACAGGTAACCAATAAATCACAAAACAAGATTACTTGACAACAACGATAGTTTTTAGTTTACACACCTAGCAACAAGATAGCTACCAATTTCGTGAGAAAATAAATGTAATTATTTTTAGGCAAAATAATTTTTATTATTACTAAAAGGCATATAGATTTGTAACTTATTTTTTCTTTTTCTAGGTCAATAAACAACCTCACTGCATCAAGTCCCATAACTCTGACATGTATTTTGGGTAAATTATGCCCCCTTTTGGACTTAGAAAATTCCGGTTAAGGTTTTACATGCAAGTTACTGTCTCCAAAACTAATGCAGATATTGAATTGAAACTTCACATGTGTCTTCTGGGTTATAAAACTAGTTGATAGCAGCAAGCAACATAACTCTGACCTTCATTTTGGTCAAATTATGCCCCCTTTTGGACTTAGAAAAATTCTGGTTGAAGTTTTACATGCAAGTTACTATCTCCAAAACTAATGCAGATATTGAATTGAAACTTCACATGTGTCTTCGGAGTTATAAAACTAGTTGATAGCAGCAAGTCCCATAACTCTGATATGCATTTTGGTCAAATTATGTCCCCTTTTGCACTTAAAACTCTTTTGATATTTAACATTTTGGGTAATATTTTCCTGCTTCTGGAACAAAATTTCGAATACTGTAGGCTTACTTATTTTAGCGGTGTACTTATAACAGCGCTTTTAGCGCTATGCCACGTGCGCTAATTCATGACCGCGCATTAATTCGCCAAGCATTTTCATGTACATTTTCATTTGATGATGTTTTCTTCGAACTTTTGCAAATAAATACTCTTGAGGGTTTGTACTAGTTACACTGCTTGCTAATATTTTAAGGTTCGTATGATATTCCTGTTTATTGTTCATATTATTATTTTGAATATATATAGTCATGCCAAAAAAAATATTTAAGCTTGAAGTTTGTGTATTTTTTTCATTTGATCAAGTTGTTATCGATTTCCGTATCACCTTCGGGCATGTCCGTTGTTGCAGTCGCTCGTTTACGGAAAGGTGTGAACGTTTGTATTAAGACACAATGCATGTAGGACAAATGGGATTCAATGATTAAAATGTGTGACAATGTCGTTTTATTTCAGCAATTATAACTAGTATACAGAATATAAAACACGCAGATTATAATAATAAAATACAAGAAGACAATACAGTTACGTAGGCAATATTATACTGGGAGCACGACAAAACATCGACAGTCAAAACATCGACTCGACAAAAGCTCGACAAAAAGATCGACATACTAGGACATACTAGACAAGTTTCGTGTCAAATAATATCATTCTATGTCACAGATAACGGCTCATTTCTGCATTTCTGTATGTTCATATTCATAAGATAATATATCTGTAATTTAGTCAATAATGAAAAAAGTTAGCAGTATGGTTTAAATTCATTCAAATTAATTGAAGTATGACAAAAATGATATATGTTCCCTTACTCTGCAAACTTAATGACATTATTTCGGTAAGGTTTAAGATATTAGCAAAACAACAAAACGTCTATTTAGTGGATTATATATGTCAGTATCGACTTAAGTTATGCGATTTCCTTTGATC
>NW_026462554.1:0-1799 GCF_021730395.1 Mercenaria mercenaria
AATCCTACAAATCATTTGTTTGGTCATCACTAGTTGATTTACACCAGTCATAAAATGCACAATGACCTGTGTTTTGGTTAAATCACAAAACACAAAAGCTCATTTACACAGGTTATGAACTGGTTTAGATTAGAAACACTAAAAAACTTCTTGTTCCATCCCTTCGAAAGTTACCAGATATCACGATGTCATAAATGTCTTGATACTTCGGCTTTCATCCCGTTTCCTGTTAAATCATTTATCTTGCACGTAGATTAAATGATCTTACAACAAACTGCTGAGTAACAAATATGTCAATTCCTTTATTTCACGATGATTTAACTATTTAACTTCCAAAACAAGATTTCAACGTCCGTGTATTCCATACAGAGTTATTCCGCTTTTATGGCTAACTTTTGTCAAACTTCATGAGCCTCAACTTAAGTAGCATGAAATCGGCAAGAAAACACTAAATTTACTCTCGGAAACGATACTATCACTGGAGCTAATAAATAATTGGCTTGATTCAATTAAGCCAGCAGTATGGCAGCCATTTTGTTTTAATCAAAATTCATATCTGAAATATACTAGCAGGATATGGAATATACCCTGTCTCCACGTGACGTCTATTGACCAATAGAAATGCAAGAAACTTGTAGGAGGCAAGATAATACTATATATATCTGCTGTCAAACGTCACAGAGTACAAGAAATATGATTGGTTGGGTCTTTTAAGACGATATCTCCCTGTTTTTTAAAAAAAGTGGTGTAACATTTAACTTTGCTCAACAGTTTGGTAGGGCTCTTACATTAGATATCAAGTGACTTAAGAAAAGCAAGTTGTAAAATTTAAAATTTAATGACTCTGTTTTCTTGTATGGTATTATATAGACCGGCTACTTACTTTAAGTTAACTGAGTAGAACTTTTGTATTGATTTAAGGCTGGTACTGATTTCTGGCAATGAGGAACATTTACTGTTAATTTTTGTACCATGATTTCTGATAAATAGAGAAGACTTTTATAGAGTAAATGGAGCTGGGATAAAAACTGTTCAGTAGGCCCCTACATCGGCAATCTCCCTATTATCGGACTTCTTTGTCATAAATTTCCTTGTCGGAAGTCTGTATAGACATCAATTTCATATTCATTTTCCCCTAAAATCGTATTATATATATATGATAGTGATATACCAATGTTTTCGCGAGAATAGTTTTTGCTGTAATTTAGTTACATCGATTAACTTAAAGTATGTCCTTATTATAGACAGCTTAGACTTAACTATTTACCAAAATATTACCGCCATTGGCCATGTTTGGTCAAATTAAAAGCACTTTAAGTTTTTTTCACAGGGAAGTCTGATTAATAAATTAGCCAAATATGTTTAAATGTACGAAGCCAACATTCTACGAGGATAATTAAACTTCCCTAAAATATCGAAAACATTTTTATATTTATATTATTATTTGAATATTATCATTTAATTTTGAATTGTACATGTCATGTAATAAAACAAGAATGCTATTCTATCATCTATCTAACATTTTGCAAAAAGAAACACTATAAACCACTTTCACAATTTAAATGGTTTTCTTTAATTTTTCGCGAAGGTTTCGTAGGGGTGCAATTTTGTTTCATTTATTCTTCGACGAATAATTACAGAGTTAATTGCAGACCATATTCAGCTCTTTCTGTAAATTGATATCTGTTTGTATTTGAACATGTAAATATTATATTTATTAATCTTACTTATTATTAAACTGTTAAATTGTTTCAGGTATATTATATCGCCTGTAATAAGACTGAAGGGGTCTCTGTGGC
>NW_026462555.1:0-15641 GCF_021730395.1 Mercenaria mercenaria
GATCTCCGTTGTAATTCGAACTCACAAAAATTAGCTTCTAGAACCGTCACGCTTACCACTGCACCACGGCGTCTAATTGTCGAAGAGGCAGTCATTTAAATATGTATTATAAAAATAAGTTATAAAAAGGTAGGGTACCCCATTACTGAAGTGGTTTATTCCAGTAACCTTTCAAATCTATTAATAAAAGCGACAGGTCACTCCTAAATGCTAGTACGAGTATTTGTCTTATTTTTCAAAACAAATTATGTGTAAACATGGTACTATTTATCAGAAAACGTACCAGTTGGCCTATTCTGTATTTATACACTAGAGTCAACCAAGTATACATTTTTAAAAAAGTCATTTTATTTACTGGTAGATTATTGTTACAACGAGTCAACGATAGATGTGTTAATCTATATAGAAATCTATCTGCTCAACTGCCACGTTTTCATAAATTATTAGTATAGTTTCAATTTATTAACTCGTCTGCCGAATAGGGAAATCAGCATGATTTACTTTGCCTTAGTTAGGTAAGAACCACTAAATCGTACTGAATAGCGGACTGTTCCGTTATAATGATTATACAGGCACACTGCTATACTTCACCGATAAAATATTGCACAATGCAATACTTCACTAAACATTAAATGACACAAATCTATTCAAGAAAGATTTGAGTCTCAGTAATCATCATTTTGTTAACTATGTACATTTACTTACTTCTATCTACAAAATTAGACTGGTTTATTTTTCTACAACTTGGGTTGACATTTTGTAATAATTTCACCAATGATTTGCTGTCTACCCGTCTTAATTTCCACTGTCTAGAGATGATATTTCTTTTCACTTTTGCTTCAGCCACTGCAATTTCTTCTGCTTTATTCAGCAACACTGCTTTACGGCCAATTTTGAGAACAGTTATCCTTCGCTGTTCTTTGAACTTTTGTTCAAGACTCGAACTGTCGGTACAAACTTTAGAACAATTTTGTAGAACATTTTCAAATTTCGGTGAGAACGGTGATGCGCACATCATCAAACGATTCTGTGTGATGTTGAAAAGTGTTGATACATTTTTGTTTCCTGGTTTCACGATCAGACTTAATACATCTTCCAGATCGTCATAGCATATATCCGCACAAAACGCGACTCGGCCTTTTACTTCACCCACCATTTTATAAATGTACTTGATTTACCTTTCCCTAACAATGAATTTGTCATTCATGTACCGAATTAATACAAGTCTTATGAAATAAACCTTTACATCAAACGCATTAAAGCAACGTGTCGTTATTGGAAAAAGTCCAACGCTGAAATCCCAAAACTATTTTAAGTATATATTCAGCAATTGTTTCAAACTGGAATCCCAAAACTAGGAGTGTTTTATATTTCATAAACGTTGCTACCGCATATTTGAAGTATATCAAATTAATTTATTGTAAGTTCATAAATATAGTCAGTAATTGTTTCACATTGGAATCCCAAAAATAGGAGTGTTTTAATTTTCATAAACGTTGCTACCGCATATTTGAAGTACATTAAATTAATTTATTGTAATTTCATATTTTCAGTAATTATTTGGTGAGTGTTTTATTTTTCATAAACGTTGCTGCCGCATATTTGAAGTATATTAAATTAATTTATTGTAATTTCATATTTTCAGTAATTGTTTCACGCTGGAATCCCCAAAAACGGAGTGTTTTATTTTTTATAAACGTTGCTACCGCATACTTGAAGTATATTAAATTAATTTATTGTAAGTTCATAATTATATTCAGTAATTGTTTCACACTGGAATCCCAAAAATATGAGTGTTTTAATTTTCATAAACGTTGCTACCGCATATTTGAAGTACATTAAATTAATTTATTGTAATTTCATATTTTCAGTAATTGTTTCACACTGGAATCCCATCCCAAAAATAGGAGTGTTTTTTTTCATAAACGTTGATACCGCATATTTGAAGTATATTAGATTAATTTATTGTAATTTCATATTTTCAGTAATTGTTTCACACTGGAATCCCAAAAATAGGAGTGTTTTTTTTTCATAAACGTTGATACCGCATATTTGAAGTACATTAAATTAATTTATTGTAATTTCATATTTTCAGTAATTGTTTCACACTGGAATTCCAAAAATAGGAGTGCAAACGTTGCTTCCGCATATTTGAAGTATATTAAATTAATTTATTGTAATTTTATATTTTCAGTAATTGTTTCACACTGGAATCCCCAAAAATATAGGAGTGTTTTATTTTTAATAAACGTTGCTACCGCATATTTTAAGTATATTGAATTAATTTATTGTAATTCCATATTTTCAGTAATTGTTTTACACTGGAATCCCAAAAGTAGGAGTGCTTTATTACCTTATTAATGATGCTGCCGCATATTTGAAGTATATGAAGGTCAAATTCATCGATAAGTTGTTGCAAGGCAAAATAGTCAGGCTGAGGATACTTGATATCATTTTCTCACACACAAGAGATAACAATGGCGAAGGTTTTAGAGTAGCCTAACAGAAACTTTACTAACATAAACTTTATTATGGTACGTGTTCAAAACACGCGTTGGATTTGAATAAATTCAGGTCAAAGGTAAGGACCTCTGAAACATAAAGCAGGATTGACATGTGGCGTGAAATAGAACGAACTTACTAAAAATACTAATCTTAAACAATATTAAAAAACTTTTTTTTTAAAAAAAAAAACCAAGATGCAGAAAAACCGTCGAATCAGAAAATGTCCAGTTATGTAACCACTATAATCTCAACACTCTGCTCAAGTCACGGACTGCGCGCAGATATAAGATATTCGGTTTTATTTGTTTCTCTATCAAATCATTTTCTTTATGAATTTATTCATATAAAAAGGAATAAATATCAACAGGAATAGTAAATGATATGTATTGAAACGATCAAAAAACATAATTTCGTGACAATTTTCTGATTTTTATGGACCGCATACTACAAACGGTGAGAACTACAGTTTACTGTTGAAACTTAAAATATTATCTATAATGAACTCTTTTTTTTTTCATCGTTAGACAAGAAAAAATATACTCCAATATAGATGTATATAAATACCTACTCGAAAATAAAGATGTGCGATCAACGTAATAAAATGTGAAACAAATCCAGAACTTCATAGAACTATTTCCATTTTTTTCAACATAGATCATGGCGTTACAACATTATGACGTCATAACGCAATGTAAGTTGCGCGGTAAAATTGATTTAATATGATTAAAACTTTTGAAAACTATGAAATAAAATGAAAATCTGTTTGCTTTACAAGTAAGATCGAAATATATTTCGGTTAAATATAGTTCGAACTTACACTGAAACAAACAAATATCCTGTATTTTCTGAATTCAATTTGCTGTTTCTTTTGTTGCTGTATTGTCACTTTTTCCAGTTTGGCAATATAGGCCCCTAATGTCGCGAAGAACTTTTTAGAACGAAATTTTAAGGCGTTACCGAAGAGGTGCATAGCGCCGAGTTGGGGTAGATAAGGGGAACCACGGGCCGTGTAAGGGTGGACAGCGGTCTCCCCCTGGAAATTTTTGTAATATAGGTATGAAACGGTAGCCTCTGGTGCATTTTTTGTCAAAAACATTTTGAGGTACAGGAGAAGGGGGGGGGGGGGCGGGGGGGGGGGGGGGGGGGTTGAGGAAGTGGGGTCAGGGGTCCCTAACCTTCTATGTCTAAAATTTGAGGTACGGGAGGGGTACTCCCATCATTTTATGGGGGTCTGGCGGACATCCCATTGGAAAGTTTTGAAATTTCGGTATGAAATGCTGGCATCTGACCAGTGCATTTCTTTCTCTAAATTTTGTGGTACGGGAGGGGTACACTCATTATGTTGGGGGTAGGGTCAAGGGAATTCCCCTGGATTGTTTTTAGATATAGGTATGAAAATGGTGGCCTCTGGTGCATTCTTGTCTAAACTTTGAGGTAAGGGAGGGGGCGGCACTCCCATCAATTTAGTGGAGTCAGGGGGTCTCTCCCTGGAAAATTTTGAAATATAGATATGACATGGTGGCCTTTGCTGCATTTTTGTCTAAAGTGTGAGGTACGGTATTGGTACTCCCATCATTTTAGGCGGGGCAGTGGTCTCGCCCTGGAAAATATTGAAATAAAGTAATGAAATCGTGGCCGCTGGTTCATATTTTGTCTAAATGAGTATAGTTCACTCCTCAGCCAACTGAGGTCGGGATGGGGGCACGGGAGACTGGACCCGGCCCTAATAATAAATTATCGGAATTCCTTTGCAATATAAACTTCAACATAAATACATGTATATAAATATCTACATAAAAGTAAAGTAAAGTCTCTTGCTAAACAAAAGTCCCCACCTGGAATGGATGGAACAACTTATTTCCAGCCGAGCCCACGGCAGGCGTCTTATTTAACTTCCCAGCATCCAGTCTGGGCCGATACTGCTGGAAACAGTACCAACTGAAGTAAATCACCCAGCACTGAACACTAGTCGGGATATCAGTCGCGACCGGGAATCGAACCTGCTGGAGTTGTAGTCAATCCTCCTAACCACTGCGCCACTGACTCTTTATATGAACATAAAGACGTGTGTTCCACCGTAGCATTTTCGACGGCTGTAAGTACATTATTTTTGTACCACTTGCCTGTGATAGTTTTATCTTTTTTGCAAGGTTTGTACAATGGGGCCACTAGAGTTGTAGAAGATGGCGTAAATAAAATTTCTTGTCACTTTTTCAGTCCTTTTACAATGACCTGCTTAGTCTTAGTTTTACTCTGACATTGTTTATTATTTATGCGTAAGAATAACAAACTCAGTTTCAGTCCCAGTTAGCAACTCAGAAATATTCTTGGAATTACAAGTTTCATATTCTTTCAGCATTTTTGGCGCTTGACTGATGACAACAAACGGGATGCTAATCTAGCCTTAACCTTTAATTTCAAAACGGTTACGGAGTATGATTGACGGTAGTCCAACTCGTGATTTCATTTCATTTTGAACAGTCTGATATTACGTCAAACTTAGTCACGTCTGAAAAATGGCGTAATTATTAGTGCTAAACATCCGAACATATATACATATAAGCTTCACAGTATGAAATACGAAAAACGAAAGAAATATTTTGATTTGCCGTAGGTAGAAATGTTGACATTTTTCTGCATAAAACCTGTAGGAAAACAGCTATCAAATATATGTATGAATATACGGCATTTAGCACAGTGTGAAGTCGTGCTCGATTTGTTAACTAAACTTAATTTCGTGTGTTCATGAAGAAACAAGCACATGAGAATAAATATGAATAGATCTCTCCCCAGCTCTGTTTTGTTTTCAATTTAATTTGAGACCCTTTTAAATAGACAAATAATATTCCACTTATACACTTAGATTTAGCCTGAAACGTTGTGCTCCCCATTAGCTGCTATCCGGTACCGGTGATACGTTGTAAACTGAACCCTATAGAATATTGACCCCCGGTCATTATTTTATATAGAATAATGACCCCTATCTATAAAATACTGACACCCCTTATAAAATAATGACCCCCACCCCCCGATTTTATCTATAAAATATTGACCCCCATCTAACCTAGTTCTAAATTAAATATACTCTTTATCAATTCAGGTCACTGACGTATTTCTATTGCTTATATTTGTTGTTGTTGTTGTTGTTTCTGCTGCTGCTGCTGCGTCTACAGCTGACACAACAGCAGTATATCTTAGAGGCCCCGCTAAGAAATAAACGTACACCTATAGAAAAATGAAACTTAAAAGGGTTTTCATTTGAATTATCATTGTTGTACATAAAGAGAAGTATTACAATAATAGAAGATATACCTAAGTCGTTTCAAGGTTAATACAGAAATAGAGAGAACCGATATTTAGGCTGGAGGATAATTTGGTTTTGTTTACAAACAGTGTATTATCATCTTTTATTAGTCATCTGAAATGATTCTGGTCATGTTTTCTTGATAGCAATTGAGATAATCTTTTAGAAATAAAGCAAAAGCCTCACCTAACAAACTTTAGTGAGAGATTTGGCCTACGGAAAATGATTCAAACCAATTGTCACTTACAGTGATTTTGCGTAAGTATTTGGTTGGAGTTGCCGAGTGGTTAAGGTCGTTGACTCCTTATCCAGCGGCCCGGGTTCGATTCCCGGGCAGGGAAGCTGGAAATTATGAACCACATGTTCCCCACTCAACTAGAGGAGTTCTGATAAGCAACCCAGCATTACTTGATTGAAACCCAGGCATCCTCGCCGCCTGAAAACTAGCCAATAGTGGGCGTTAAACTGCATATGAATAATATGGATATGAACAAATTTATGAAATAGAAAATAGGGGTCTTACCGTGAATTATTTCACAAACAGCAATTACATTAAGATTTTGTAACGTTGAAACTTATGTTACGTCGGATGATGTTTAGGTTACTTCAGTGATGCACGCGATGCAAATATATGCTTCTACCGCATTTTGTGAAAGAGCCCCTTTTTTATTTCATTAACTAGTTCGGAATTTTCATAGCAAAAAGACTGCGTAAGTCGTTAGTAAATTGAATCGTTTTCCGTCAACCAAATCGTCCACCGATGCTCGTATGGTGCTACACTAAGATCAAAAGAATATTTTAGAAAATTTAACGCCCATCATAGTGACATTTTATGAAATTTCTGATTGACAACACTGACATATTATTCTGTTTCCCTTGTCAAGAGCATCCGAATGCTATTTTTGAAGTTAATCCAGCGAAAAAAGGCCATGTTTACTCCAGATACTTTAGTTTTTCATAAATTGTACGAAACAGCCCTTTGCTAAACAAAAAAGAAAAAAAAAGATCTGAATCGTACAAAATGAAGGGGAGGTGTCCATATATAGGAATACCAAATATGAGGGCCATATGGTAACTTTACTTTTCGACCATTATTACGTCGACCGACGTCAAAGAAGACTGGCAAGCCACCTTAATTCACTCTATTTTTCGAATTGCGGTGGCATAACAACGCATCTTAAAAACCAGCTATCCCGGTTGAGGCCGAATTACGCATCCTCTTTTAAATATACTTACGACTTTTGTGAGCCTCGGTGGTGGCGCAATGGTAGCGCGCTTGCTTATTAAAGCGGACAGGTCTCCCCAAAGGGATAATTTTTCGCCGCATCAAACCTTTGCCAATAGAAATAAATGACCTAACGGAAGGGGGATACATAAAGGAATCGTTTTGCAACTTGGAGCCCCTGCAACGTTCTAAGTTTATGGTAGAACATACTCAGAACAAACATGTAAATCACGAAACTCCTGCTTTAAAAGGTGTGTGACTTTTTGTTTAGAACATGTTTTAGATCTAAATCTTTTTATTACCTATAAAAGCAATCTGACTAAAGTACTTGATCTTCTAAACGAAGATCTGAGAACGATCCATTCACATTCGTCTTCTGTATATTTTGGATTTCCAGTATTGCTATTTTTATTTTATCCAATCAGACGACTTGTTCGAATGTCAAAGAGTAAGAAAAATGTGCAGTCATTCTAGGGCCCGAACCCGGGACCCCTCGCTTACAAAGCAAGTGGCCTACCAACTGAGCTAGCCGGCTATCTGATACATTACGACATAAGAATTGTAAATTTCAAAAGTCAAGGCTACAGGTAGATTTGCAAGATGTTGTAAGTTAGGCTCTGATTGGCTAGCGAAAGGGTCGTTAGAACGAGGCTATGAATAGGTCGTTCTCAGATCCTATGCGTAGCGTAATATGAGATGTACTTCAGTCAGATTGCTATAAAAGTTTCATGCTTTAAGTATTTCAATAGGCTTAAGTTCAAGTTCAAGTAACACGTATTGAGCAATTATTATACTCCTTTATAACAATCAAAGCCATTGCACAATATGTTAACTTAGTTTCTGTTACGATACCCGTCACAATTTATATATAAAGTTGTAACGTGTTTTTAAAGAAACCAGGGAAGCCAGGACCACTTCTTAGAAAAAAAAACAAGGGCTGCAATCGATTGACAACCATATCTCCTGCCGATGCCATTTGAAAAAAGGGCCATAACTTCGGAACGGGTTGAGCTAATCCAATATTTGTTTCTTCTTTCACAACTAAGCATTAATGTTAACATTAGCTTGTTACTTCCCTTGAAATGTTGTATGATAAAATGCAAGGATAACCAAATATTACATTGGTCCCTTTCAGTTGGATTCCTCTGACTTTTTCGTTATAACCTTTATCCAAGATGTTGCGGTTGGTCAAAATAAATATGCTTTTTATGAGTAGGTTTCTAAATGAAATGATTAATCCAACCTAAATTTAACAGAGGGCCACTAAGAGAAAACCTGTCCTTAATCATTTTCCAATCCATTGAAATTTAATATAGATATTACTTTTGAAAATTACAAAGAAGTCAACGATAAAAACCGAGGAAGGATCTATCTACATCTTGGACATAATCAGGGGAAGTAACTGACTAATGTTCCCCATAGTAGTAATTCCTGAAAGTCTGAATCGATTCAATCCTAAAATGTATGGATAATGAATGAGGAGTTGCGGTCACAAAAATTTGCAATATATATATAAGAAAAAAGTAACAAAGGGCAATAACTCCCGAACAGGTGGAGCAAATCCATTTTTTCTTCTTCTTGCACAACTAAGCATCAGTATTAGTAATCCCTGAAAGTTTGAATCAATTCCGTCCAATAATGAATGAGGAGTTGCGGTCACAAAAATGTTGCACGGACGCATGCACGGACGCACGCACGCACGGACGGGTGCCATTACCATATTCTCCTCCGATGCCTATCGGTGGGGGATAATTATATTGTAAGTGTACCTTAGACGGGTCAGGGTTAGGGTTTGGGTTAGGGGGTCGTTATTCTATAGGGGTCACAGTTCTATGTGAGGGTCACTATTCTACTTGTGAGGGAGTCATAATATTATGACGCACCCCCCCCCCCCCCCAGCTCAAATAACCCGTTTTCAGAAAATGATTTTTTTTTCAGTCTACGTTCTTTGATGCAGTTAACTACACATATATCTAAAATAGATAGTTCCTACTTGAATTTTGTATTTTAGTTACACTGCCTATGTTAAGTGATACCTTAAATTCATTTTGTGACATCATTATCATTTATTGATATCATTTACTAGAAGTGAAGATAGTCCGCCCGCTTAGCTCAGTAGGGAGAGCGTTGGTCTACGGATAGCGGGGTCGCGAATTCGATCCTCGGGCGGGGCGTATGTTCTCCGTGACGATTTGATAAAAGACATTGTGTCTGAAATCATTCGTCCTCCACCTCTGATAATTCATGTGGGGAAGTTGGCAGTTACTTGCGGAGAACAGGTTTGTACTGGTACAGAATCCAGGAGCACTAGTTAGGTTAAATGCCCGCCGTTACATAACTGAAATACTATTGAAAAAAAAAAAAACAGCGTTAAAATCCAAAACAAATAAGTGGAAATTCATTATTTTTGAAAAAAAGTGTATCAAATAGAATTGATTTAAAAATATCAAATACTTGATTTATAGACATCTATAAACATTTTGTGATATCCTAAAATGCATTTAATGATATACAAAACTAACTAATGATACCATGAAAGTACAAAATATTTTTTAAAAGTTCAAAATGATTTTTTTTTAAACCCGTAAATGAATGATATACAATACGTTTTTTTCTCAAAATTATAAAAAGTAATAACTGGTTTATAAAAAACGTACATGAATTATATTCTAATTGTGGTCCTGTTAAAACAAGCTACGCTAAAATGACGTCCGTTAACTTTTTAAAGAACTGTGCATTACTTCTTAGAAAAAAATGTTAGAATGGCAAAAATGGTTTTTTTAAAAGACTAACTTCGGGTGCGATTTGCTCTTTTTACATCTGTTGGCACATACTTATAACGAAACATAGTTGATTTTTTACCAAAAAAACAAAAATAAACATTATTTTGATGTGTGCGTAAAATCGGTAAACGAAAAATAACTTTATATATGCGAAATAAGAAATATTTTATTTTTTAATTTTTTAAAACTAAATTTTTCGTTTTTTAAAAAGAAATGTGGCAATACTTATTCCTTTCGGCTACCATGAGAAAATAGTCCCAAAAAAACGGGGGTCGTATTAGTTATATACACCGTTGAAACCGCAGCGCCTAAAACGTCCAATCAAACGAGGGTCCAGACTCCCCGAATCGTACAGCGTGGAACTCCCGGGAAATTTTTTTAATTTTTTTTTTGTATCGGGGGAAAATTTTTGAATGCTTTTTTTTTATTGCAGAATTGATTGAAGTAAAAACTTTCATTTATGTTATTAAAAAAAAGGGTTTTATAAATCGTTAAATAGTTGTTAAATTTCATATGACTTATAAAAATTTTAGCACAAATTACAGGCCCCATAAAATTTTAAAAACAAACCAAACGTTCGGGCGAAATATTGTTAAAAAAATCAAGGAGCGGTGTTTTAAACGGAAAGAGTAATTTTTTTAAATAGAAAATGCCCGGGAAAAACGTTTGTATGGAGTTCGAATGTGAAATTTCGGCAGTGAGTATTTTCAGGAAAAGGAGTCCTTTTTTTTGAATAATAAAGGGGGCCGTTTTTTTTGGATTCGAAGGGAGTCATCTTTGGGAGCATTTTTTACTTGGGGGGTCATTTTTTTCTATAGAATAAGGACCGGGGTCGTTATTCTATAGAGTTTTAAAAGGGGTCAGTTTTTTAAAAGGGGGGAGTCAATATTTTACGGGAAAGGAGTCACATTTTCTATAGAATATTTGCCCGGGGGGGGGGGGGTTTCGTTTTTTCTATGGGGGGAAATATTTCATTAACTTTTTCTAGAATTGAAAACCACGGGTTCCCACTGATGCGTTTTGTAGACTTTTCCCCCAGTTTTTCACTGGGGACTACGGTAGTTCTGATTTTTTTCCATGAAAATACAAAATTTCAGTGGTAATCGAGATGTGTACTTTTCACTACGGCAGTATTTTTTAAATTGTTTGCCAGGAACATACATATTTACACTTGGTATTCTTTACGAACGCTTCTCGTTTTTACGAGAAAACGGTAATACATATGCACAATCGCTTTTTCCAAAATTGCATACTAGACGTGTGTAAATTTTTTTCCCACTATGGAATATTGTACTTTTTCACTTTAAAACTCAAATTTGGGGTAGAATGCATTTAAATTATCCAAAGTAACAATGGAATTTTTGATTTTGGCTCCATGTTGCATTATTTGATGGATACTCTGGAATGCTTTAAAAAGGGGTAAGTATCGTATTTTACAGTCCCTTTGTAATCATTATATTAATTTAAGTCCGGGTCCGTAATGTAGGGTTACATTGTGACTTGTAATTCTGAATCTCTCATGACGGAGGGCGGAGGGTCGCAGGTTCGAGTTGTGCTACGACTGGGTTTTTTTTTTATGTGAGAAAGTAGGCAGTTGTTAGGAAATTTTGGGTTTTAGTATAGCTTTCCCCGGGGAACGGGGTTTATTGAATGGCTGCTGATATAACGGGAAATATTTTGAAAATGGCCGTGATTCAAAAAAAAACAGATTAAAATGACTTTTTCCAAAACCGTAATGAATTGCTTTCGGTGAAATGAGATTTACAATTCTTATTTATTGTTAAACAATTGATCCTTTAAATTGGGACTTTAAAAAAAATTTTTAAACGTAATACAGCTCGAAAATTGGGATCGCCTAATTTAAAAAAAGCTTTAAAAAATTCAGTTTTTTTAAAAAATTTTGTGTTTAAAAGTCAGAAAGGCATGACAATCTAAAAAAAAAAGGACACTTTTAGCTACTATTAAAAGTTTTACACGAAGTGTCATTCGACTTTTTGAGTTTTTTTTTTGGCACTTGCTCATATCACAACAAAACAGATTATGAATATAAATAAATTTAATGAACCTTTTAATAAGTTTTTGACGCGTTACATGGTCGATCCGTGCTAAGGTAGGTGCTAAAAGTAAAATGCACAAAACATTTTATAACAAAAAATAAAAGATAAACTAATAAATTAAAAAAGAATGAAAACATACAGTACAGACAATCCCCTATGAACGGGTATGAGTAAGAAAATCAATTTATCAAATGCCCCAAAACCTGAAAAGTATTTGGACAAAAATTTTGATAGACAGTTCCCTATAGTCCGACCCAAAAAAAAAACGGGTAGGTGACAAAAAGAAAAAACATTAAAAGCAAAAAAAAACATTTGACGAAAATAAAAAACAAATAATTTAAAGGGAAGCGGTGGGTAAAAGCTATAACAGATGAGGATCACTTATTACAAATCATCGCAAAAAGGTAACATGGCTTTATATAATGTTCAAAAAAAAGTTCATGAAAGCATAAAAATAATTTCCCTTTTTTGTTAAATTTTATTTTGTCGATTAAATGAGTAAGAATGAAACAATTTTGTCAAACAATTACGCAATAACCGAAAATTTATATCAGTTTTTTTTTTAATACCCGTCAAAAAGGAAGGGGGGGGGAGGTAGGGAAATTAGCATGTTAATGACGTAAAAAAGTTGAAAGTCCAAATTCACTTAATAAAATGTCATGGGAAAAAAACTGTTAATAAGTTAGTTATTGTCTATTTAAAGTGCCAAATTTTATGACTATTTTTTTTACCAATATTACAAGTATCAAAATAACAAGAACCAAAAATTTTGAAAAAAATGTTTTTTCTTGAATTTTTAAAAAATTTAACTCTAAACACCTTTTCCATTTAGACGTTATTAGAAAAGTAATTGCATGTGAAAAATTTAAATTTTCAAAGGTGAAAAATTAAATTCTTCATTGTCTAAAACACAAAAGACTTAACAGAAATGTAAAAGTGTAACCCTTAAGTTGTCACTAATCTTAGAACTGTCGTTTTTTCAGTTTTTCTTGTGTCCGCTAGTGACAGTCATTTTTTCTTCGGGCGATTTCCAAATAAATTTTTTGGATTTTTCGGGGGTTTTTTTTATAAATTTATTTCCTGGGTGATTTTTTTTTTTAAACCGTTTGTAGCTAAATTGAAGGAAGGATTTTTATTGAAATTTAGTAAAAGTAAGCAATAATAAAACGATCAAAATTTTAAAAATTTTGGTTTGCAAAGGTTGTATTACTAAAATCGATTTTTTTGGAGTTTTCCAATTTGTAGGTTTCATAAGTTTACGGACGTTTTCGGATTGGAGGTCTGTATGGATTTTTTTTAGTTTGCCAATCCAGTTCGGACGCATGATAAAAAGAAAGCTTTCCCCGAAGTATTATTTAAAGATACGGGGATTAACCCCCGAAAAATTTTTTAATTTTTTTATGTAAACAAGCATTTTTATTGCACAACTTCCTGGAACGGATTTTTTTACTTAAGGGCTGAATTTCTCGAAAACATTTTTATCCGTACTAAGAAAATTAACTGTTAAAAGCGGTCGAATATATAAAGCCCAAAAAACAGACTTTTTCTCTTTGACAAAAATATTTCGAGAAATTTTTCCCAGAGGATAAGTTTGAGAAAAATTTTTGGATTTGAGCGACTTGTTGACTAAAACCGGAATTTTTATACATGGGGTTAAAAAAAAAGACGTTAATAACTTTTGCAAGCTCAATAATACCATGAAAACTTTTTAAACTGCTATTAGTAATATAAAATTTTTAATAAGAAGGTATTTATACCCGTGTAAAAATTTCTTTTTCACTGCTAACAACCCAAAAGTGAGTTGGGGTTCGGAGACCCCCGGCGGTCTTTATTTTTTTTATACTGCCAAAGACAAACATTTGTTTGCCCCGCTTGAAATAATTTCATGAGTCTGCAAAATCTCGGTCAATGGGTTAATACGCATTTGTTTGGGTTTCTAATTCATGAACGGTAACCTTTTCCCTACTGTAGCTACCATGTTTCTATTTTGATTTGACCCCTGTCTAAGTTTTCCTTTGTTTTTTGTATAACCGAAACCAGGAATTTTAATGTATTACTTATTCCTGCCAAACATTTCGTCGGACTAATTTCTGTATTTAAAAAATATGGCAAGAATTTTCCCCCCCTTTTAAAGACCTAAAGTGGGTTGATTGGCAAGGAAGCCTGGCCCAAAAGGGGTGGTCTAGAAGCTTTTACGGTTCAACCAGATGTTTTAAAACCCTTTCCCCGTTAATTCTCTTCTTTTTTTCCTCTAAAATTAAACTTTTAAACTTCCAAATATGCAAAACTGCATCTGCTTTAAAACGATTATTTTAAAACCCCTTTTAATACATACATGAACAATGTTTATTATTAACGTTTACTCCTCTTTACGAGTATTACGTGCATGCGCGCCCGTCCGAATTTAAAAGTAGAATGGACGAAGAATAAAAGAATATCGATGTGATTGCAAGCAGAAAACGTTTTAGTGTTAAAGCAAGAAGGACTTAAGATAAAAGCAGTTTAAGAAAAAAGGTCTATTTTTAAAACATTGTGTGCAAGTTTTTTTACATCTGCCTAACTGGTTCAGGGGTTTGGGGGTTGCACAAGTTTTTACGGAAGGGAATTTCCAAAAACTATGGTCCTGGAAAAAAAAGAGTACTTTTTATAAAATTTGGGAGTGAGGTCTAGGTTAGGAAAAAAGTGGGGGGTTTATATGTCTTGTTAGACGGGATTTGGGGGGGGGGAGGGGGTGTATAGGGGGAAGTGGTACAGCAACCAAACCACTCAATTTTAAATTTCCACGTGACGTTTGCAGGGGAAAAACAAATTTTTTAAAGTATACCGCAAAGTAGTTTTACCCCCTCCTTTTACTAAGAACTATAGAGACTTTTGTGAGAAAATTTATTTTTGGCAGTGCTATAGTGAGTTAATATTAAAAGAAAAAAGTGCACTTCCACAGTGTGAGAAAGTTACCCTGCGAAAGAATTTTTCTAGTGTCAAAACTTTTCCGTGGAAATTTTTTATTCCCCCCATTACCACAGTAGTTTAAAACAGGGCATGCGAAACCAAAAAAGGGTGCACAGGTATTAATAATATTCACAAAAATGCATTTTTTCTGCCGAGTGATGAGTGGCGTTTAAATTGTGCTTTTTAATAAAAACATTAAAATGTTTGTTTTATTGTATAAATACCATAGTAGATATTGCAGGAAACAAGAAAGTATAAGTTGTGCCACAGTGTGTTTACCAATAAACCCCACGTGGACATAATACCTAGTGTGCAACCGTTTTACATAAAAATTACCCCGCATAAAAAATAGTATATTTTTTTTAAAATTTCCTTTTATTTTCAAATTTTGAAAATATAAAATTTTTACCCCAAAAACGCATTTACGCTTGGAAATGAGCACCCCCCTTTCGGTAGTGAAAGGATAACGAAAAATATTTTATTTTGTACCAATAATAACGAAATGAACAGCAAATTTATGATGTGTGCGAAAAAAAAAACCCTTGAATGAAATATATGTCAGGTTTTCGGGAATGTCGTTTTTTCTTTTGTAAAAACTGGATGATCTTATGAAGTGAAAATACCGATATGATAAGAGAACCCATATATAGTTTAAAAACCCCATATAGTTTAAAAAACAGGATAAAGTTAATGCGAGTAGTATAGTTTTGTTTGGCGGCATTCGCCCCACTGCCTTTGACCCTTGGTCAGGTGGTCAAAGCGGAGATTCAAAAACCCCAGGTTTGACCCAAACTTTTAAATACCTTGATTTTCTTGCA
>NW_026462556.1:0-75437 GCF_021730395.1 Mercenaria mercenaria
GATCTTAAAACAGCAGGAAAGACTTTCCTGACCAGTCGACTATGGCCACAGTAAAAAAGACTTTAAAACAGTAGGAAAGACTTATCTGAACAGTCGACTATGGCCACAGTAAATAGCTCTTAAACCATTAGCCAAGACTTTCTTGACCAGTCGACTATGGCTACAGTAAATAGATCTTAAAAGAGCAGGAAAGGCTTTCCTGACCAGTGGACTATGGCCACAGTAAATAGACCTTAAAACAGCAGGAAAGACCTACCTGAACAGTCGACTATGGCCACAGTGAATAGCTCCTTAACCAGTAGCCAGGAATTTTTTGACAAGTCGCCTATGACCACAGTAAATAGATCTTAAAAGAGCAGGAAAGACTTTCCTGACCAGTTGACTATGGCCACAGTAAATAGACCTTAAAACAGTAGGAAAGACTTACCTGAACAGTCGGCTATGGCCACAGTAAATAGCTCTTAAACCATTAGCCAAGCCTTTCTTGACCAGTCGACTATGGTCACAGTTAATAGATCTTAAAACAGCAGGAAAGGCTTTCCTCACCAGTCGACTATGGCCACTGTAAATATACCTTAAAATAGCAGGAAAGACTTTCCTGACCAGTCGACTATGGCCACAGTAAATAGGCCTTAAAACAGTAGCAAAGATTTTCCTGACCAGTCGACAATGGCCACAGTCAATAGACCTTAAAACAGTAGCAAAGACCTTCTAGAACAGTCGACTATGGTCACAGTAAATAGACCTTAAAACAGTAGCAATGACTTTCCTGAACAGTCGACTATGGCCACAGTAAATAGACCTTAAAACAACAGGAAAGACTTTCATGACCAGCCGATTATGGCCACAGTAAAAAGACCTTACAACAGTAGCAAAGACTTTCCTGAACAGTCGACTATGGCCACAGTAAACAGACCTTAAACCAGTAGGAAAGACTTTCATGACCTGTCGACTATGGCCACAGTAAATAGACCTCAAAACAGCAGGAAAGACTTTCCTGACCAGTCGACTATGGCCATAGTAAATAGACCTTAAAACTGTAGCAAAGACTTTCCAGAACACTTGACTATGGCCACATTAAATAGACCTTAAAACAGCAGAAAAGACTTTCATGACCAGTCGACTATGGCCACAGTAAATAGACCTTAAAACAGTAGCAAAAACTTTCCTGAACAGTCGACTATGGCCACAGTAAATAGCTCCTAAACCAGTAGCCAAGACTTTCCTGTCCAGTCGACTACGGCCACAGTAAATAGACCTTAAAACAGTAGCAAAGACCTTCTAGAACAGTCGACTATGGTCACAGTAAATAGACCTTAAAACAGTAGCAATGACTTTCCTGAACAGTCGACTATGGCCACAGTAAATAGACCTTAAAACAACAGGAAAGACTTTCATGACCAGCCGATTATGGCCACAGTAAAAAGACCTTACAACAGTAGCAAAGACTTTCCTGAACAGTCGACTATGGCCACAGTAAACAGACCTTAAACCAGTAGGAAAGACTTTCATGACCTGTCGACTATGGCCACAGTAAATAGACCTCAAAACAGCAGGAAAGACTTTCCTGACCAGTCGACTATGGCCATAGTAAATAGACCTTAAAACTGTAGCAAAGACTTTCCAGAACACTTGACTATGGCCACATTAAATAGACCTTAAAACAGCAGAAAAGACTTTCATGACCAGTCGACTATGGCCACAGTAAATAGACCTTAAAACAGTAGCAAAAACTTTCCTGAACAGTCGACTATGGCCACAGTAAATAGCTCCTAAACCAGTAGCCAAGACTTTCCTGTCCAGTCGACTACGGCCACAGTAAATAGACCTTAAAACAGCAGGAAAGACTTTCCTGACCAGTCGACTATGGCCACAGTAAATAGACCTTAAAACAGCAGGAAAGACCCATGACCAGTGGACTATAGCCACAGTAAATAGACCTTAAAACAGTAGCAAAGACTTTCCTGACAAGTCGATTATGGCCACAGTAAATAGGCCTTAAATCAGTAGCAAAGACTTTCCTGACCAGTCGACTATGGCCACAGTAAATAGATCTTAATACAACACCAAATACTTTCCTGACCAGTCCCCTATGGCAACAGTGCCTGGGCCTTAATACTAGTCACCTATGGCCGCAGTATATATACGTCAATAGCATAAAGTACTCTTCTGACTATTCACATATAGCCACAGTAAATAGACGTTAATATAGCACCAAAATACTCTTCTAACGAGATATCTATGGCCACAACGAATACTCTCATGACTAGTAACATATGGCCACATTAAATATACCTTAAGGCATCGCCACAGACACAACTCAGTATCAGTTCATATTTTCAGGCCGAGTATTTTTCTCTTGAAAATTGCACTAAAGCCTTAACAGCTGGTCAAATTATCATCAACATAAGAAGCATATGATGATTTATAGTACATATGCTGCTTGTAAAATGTTTGAGTCTCGTTTAGACCGAAAGTTTACCCCAAAATATTGAAATTTTATGTGCAGTCAAACTCCAATATAAAAAATATTACAAAGACAAAATTTAGATAATTTCATAGTACAATATGTATACTGCAAACTCTTATGGATTTTTGTCGAAATTGTTCCTGGTTATTGCATTAGACACAAAAAGACAACCCCATGTAAATTTAATTTAAAATGTTGTTTGTGCATGCATTACTGACCACAGGTAGCCAGGTAAACCTATAAATAATCCTATAATATCACCTGTTTATATACATGTAAATTATGTGTGAAGAGATAACACAAATTGGATAAATTGATGGTGTTGGGATTTTTGTGTATAATTCAGTAATCAGGTAAAATTTCAAAATAATTTCTGAAGACTTTATACTTCACAGTCTGCTTTACAATTGGCTGTAATTATCTTTAAAATGTATTGAATATATATTGAGTTTGACTGCATGTAAACTTGCAAAATTTTGTCATAGAAAAATATTGAATAAAGGCATAATACAGGTAGTGAAATGCACATCCTTTTACTTGCATATGGTCACATAGATATTTAAAACAAAATTATGACAAATTTATTGACTTTATTGTTACCACTTAGTCATCTTTTATTTTTATGAAAATTTGCACGTAAAATTTTGAGTCAAATGGCCGCCACTGTAGGCGATGCCTTAATATAGAATCAAATAACTACTCCTCTACTGTCACAGTTAATCGAAGCTTATACTGTTCTTAAAACTCCCTTGACTATAGCTCTTCAAGTTCCCCCGGCTAGTTACCTATGGCCACAGAAAATAGAACTTAATATAGACTGGCTTGTCACCTATGGCTAAAGTAAACAGACGTCAATATAGAACAAAATACTCCCCATACTGGTCGTAGTAAATAGACCTAAATATAGAATCAAATATCCCCGTGACTAGTCACTTATTGTCACAGTTAATAGACTTCAATATAGCCGTTAATATGCCTCTTTCTAGTCACCTGTGGCCACAGAACATACGCGATTATAGTACCGAGTACACTTAATACAATAAACAAAACTTAATATAGATCAAATACTCCCCGACAGTGACAGTAAATACATTGTAATATAGCACCACTTGCTCTCCTGAGTAGTCACATATGGCCACAGTAAATCGAACTTAATATACAACAAGATACTCACCTGACAAGTCAACTATGGCCTCAGTAAATAGACGTCAATATAATACCAAAGACTCTTCTGACTAGATACCACAGTGAATACACTTTAATATAGCAATAAATACATTCCTAACTAGATACCTATGGCCACAGTAAATACACTTGAATATAGCAATAAATACTCTCCTGACTACTAACTATGGCCACAGTAAATACACCTTAATATAGCAGTAAATAGTCTCCTGACCTATGGCTACAGTATATACACTTTAATATAGCACCACTTACTCTCCTGGGCCGGACTAGTCGCATATGGCCACAGTAAATCGAACTTAATTTAGAACAAAATACTCCCCTGACTAGTCACCTATGGCCTCAGTTAATAAAACTCAATATAGAACAAAATACTGTCCTGACTAGTCATCTATGGCCACAGTAAATAAACATCAATATAGCACAAAGTATTCTTCTGACCAGATACAAAAAGGCTTTAATTAAGCACAAGATACTCTCCTGAGCAGTCACCTATGGCCCCAGTAAATCCATTAAAATTATGAGAATAGTATATGTATAATATACTTAGGGTATAATCTGAATAGGTTGAATTGATATATTTAAGTACACTCAAGCATCCATATATAAGTGATAATATGGCACTAGCCAGCTCACTAGGGTGTCTGAAAATGTTCCCTCTCCATATACATTTGTACTGAAATCCAAACACTTGAAGGTAGCTCTTCTATACTTCCTTTGGAAGTTTTTTTAAAACTTTTTATCTTTACATGCACATGTACATTTCTTATCAAAACACTTTAGGGTATGTCCTATGTCAAAACACTCGATAAATCCAAGTCAATGTCAGAATATGTTTGGCATTTCATGACTTACTGAATGATTCAAGGCATTTGTTGACTTACTGAATGATTCAAGTTTGATATGAAAAATGATGATAATAATGGACATACACAATCCATGCCACTATACACGTCTTATCAACACTATTTGTAAAGAAAAAGCAACAGAATCGTCAATATGTATACCTTTCTATGTTTTAATATCACTACTAAAATTAGTCATGGTAATTCTTCTTGTTCAATTTCAAACAGAGAAAAGTTTACAGAACATAAGAGGACATCTGATTTATTGTAATAAATTAACATATACAAAATGTATGTGTATAAGGAAAAATATATCAAATGCAATCAATGTGTAGTGTTCAGGTAGCATGAACAGTATAACAGAACATTTAAATTTACAACATGATAATGTGATAGTACAAACCTCATATACATTTGAATTCAACAATTTAACATTTGTTTAAAATGATCCTAAATTTAATACAAATATATTATCTCCACTAAGGCTTACACTGTAACAAAGATATGAACTAAAATAACTTTCTATAGAATAAGTGACTGTAAGTCAGGTCATACATTGGTCATTTGTATAATATTTGCTGGAAAGCTCAAGTATCCCAGAAAATCTGGTAAAGAATTTTGCTTTAAGCAGCTTATACATGTATTTCATAGAGACAACTATTATGGGCATGTTTTAAAACACAAAATTATTATTATTCATGAAACTGTTCTCAGTTCAATCTTATAAATGCAGGAGCTGTTACTGAAATTTATAATGATAAGGACTATAATTCAGTTTACAAAGTACAATGTATTGTTACGTCAAGGGTAACAATTTCTTGTTACAGTAAATAAAAGTAACAGTAAGACAAACCAGCAACTATTAACAATAACAAAATTTCATTCATGAATTTAAGTGACAATTCAAATACCTTAAAAATGTCAAAGAGCAGTAAAATAAAAATAGTCCAAATCCTGTCCATGCCAAATTTAAATCCAATCAGAATAAAGTAAACAATATTTCTCACAGTTCAGAAGTAAATGTAGTATATCCAAAAATTATAATTCCTTTCTTCAGAGATGACTTTTTAAATCCACAAATTTTCAGTAAATCCTTCAAATAATCCTTCAAAATATCAAATATTCAAACTGGTAATATTTTGTTATTATGAAATACAGGAACGCTTTCATACCACCTAAGCTCTATACTCTAAGTTCTGGCCTAGTGTCCTATGTATTGTATCATGGAAGGTTCTAGAATTGTCATGTAACACTAGGAATAAAAAGAACGTTCTGGAAAAATCAAGGACAATCCTTTATAAAAATAATTGTTATCAGTGTTGTCATGGAACACAATAAAATATTCTGGACTACAATAGAAAACAAATCATTTAAATGATGTCTCAAAACTAAGTCAGAAAACTCTGACTAATTAATAAAATGAAGAAGTATTTTAATACAGAACGCGTTGTAAACTTGAGTTGTCTTCTTTCTTTAACCATATTTACAAAGTTTGGTCATACATAAATCTGTGAGGCAAATGATGTATAATAAAGAGTTGCTATTTTGATAGAAATCCTGTTTAGATCTTTTAATGTGTTTGAAAGAATGCTATTGTGTGGAATACAAACAACTATTTAGTGGAATACAAGCAGTAACTGTTAGACAGCACCATTTGACTTGGATCTTAGAAGCTTAAGACTTTTAAACAGAGCTTTGCCAGCTAAGGCAGTAAGGGAAGTGTCAGGTTTAACTATATATTCTAATTGTTGACATCTTCACCAACTGCAGTCCTTTATGAAAGTGAATTCCTTCCAAAAGATCTGTAGTTTTCGGAGATAAAAAATGAAAACATTAGAACAGTTGTTTAATAATAATCTAATTAGATGTGAATCCTTATATTTTCAGAAAAGGTATCTGTGTAAATCTGGTGAGTATCATAATTCTTGTGAGAGGTTAAACAGAACAGGACGATACATAGATGGAAAACACAATTTTATGTACATTCTGTATTGCTAAATGACAGGTAATATGAAGCTGAATGTAAACCAGTAGTGTCATGTATTATTACCCTGACTCTTAATTTTGTTTGTTCGTCTAACACCCTCTCATTCCTGGCATTGCATACATGGTTGCGAATGGTCTTGTCCGAAGGAACTGGATCACATATACTTTTTACATATGCATATTATCTGTGTTCTCAGTACTTCTGGACCTGTTACATTAGCATTACCATGCGCAACTCTTAGACCGATGGGTTCCAATACAACCTGTAAATATGATTTATTAGTAATATATACTGATATTAATGAACATAGTCAACTCTTCCCTTTGCAACATAGGGGCACTGGGTCTGTTCCCTGGTGAGGCCACTTGAGGCGACTCCTTCGGGAAGACACCTAATACCATGTGCCTCATTTCATCCAGCTGCAAAGTGGTACCAGTAATGAAAATTGCTGGCTTTCTCTGGTAAGTGATTTGTTTAAACAGAAATGGTGTCCTGAGAGTGATGAATGTAAGTTGTGGCTACTCGTTACATAATTGAGCTACATTAAATTACTGGAAACATTAACTCTTCACTTAGACATTGTACTTTTTATAATGTACGGATCGACACTACCTTCTTAGGAAGAATCTTTGTCTTTCTACATTTAAACACTAAGCTGAAACTACTTGTTTTACACTCTACATATTTTTCTTATTTGGTAATGAAATGATTGTCAATGATAAGTCAGCTTTTACTGTACATTTATTCGAAGTGATAGTGAAATTTTATGTAAGCATAAAATCTTAATGGGTAGTCTAAAATTAAATCTAAATTCGTACCTCTCCAGGTGAAACAGGGAGACCAGTATGTTGGGATATATCTGGCAGACATCTTATAATAAGCCGTTCGTTTGGAATATCTTCACCAGCAATCAGCCTGCATAAAAGATCTTCGGCCTTAAGTCTTCTTTCACTTGGCGTGAGAGTCAGTAGCCTTTATTCAGATAACAGTTATAATTGTCAAAACTTATGTACAATGCATACAGTAAGGTTTCAATATAATTAAATAGAAAAAAGTATTGAACAAGATAAAATAGAGCTTTCCTTCAATGTTTAATCAAACCCATCAGGGAACACCCACTGATTGCAATTATAGTCTTTGTCTCAGATGAACTAATAGGTTTACAAAAGTGTTTACTAGATTTTTCAAGCAGAGTAGGTAATAAATTATATTATGTATAAGTTTTATCTTCTTACAACAAGGATGGAGATCTCTAGTGACCTATTTTGTATCTGTAGAAATTTGATAGCCATAAAGAATTCTTATGTACCTTAGCAGCTTTTCTTATTTCCTTTGCCTTTATCTTTCTGTCTTTCCCCAACTGAAGTCAAATGTCTTTGTCCCAAGCAACACAAAAGAAACACCTGAGTAGTTCACTTTACCAATCTTGACAGAAGGCCGATCCTACCAGTACACCTTTTATGCTGAGTGTATGCCTGCAAGAAGTTTTCAGAAAAACAACCATAATAATATTTTGTATTTCTTTCAATAATGAAACACTAATATCTTCTTTTGCATTGAAAACAAATCAAAACTAGGCTGTTAGAATAATAGCTAATCCTCAACAGCATAAAAGTACTGATTAAGGAATTTCTTCACTAACTCTAAGCATATTTCTCATAATAATAATGTATAAATACTGAAAAAAAATGTCAGAAATCATCAGTATATCTTAATGATTCCATGAGCTTATGATGTATGGTGCTGTATTTATATCCTTTTACCGTGGCCATAACTGACTGGTCCGGGAAGTATTAGCTGCAGAATTAATATCTATTTAATGTGGCCATAGGTCACTGGCGAGGAAAGTATAAGGTGTAGTATTAATGTCTATTTAATGTGGCCATAGGTGACTGGTCCGGGAAGTATTAGCTGCAGAATTAATATCTATTTAATGTGGCCATAGGTCACTGGTCAGGAAGTATGGTGCTGTATTATACTATTTACTGTGGCCATAGGTGACTGGTCCGGAAGTATTAGCTGCAGAATTAATATCTATTTAATGTGGCCATAGGTCACTGGCGAGGAAAGTATAAGGTGTAGTATTAATGTCTATTTAATGTGGCCATAGGTGACTGGTCCGGGAAGTATAGGGAGTTAATTCTTTTTTGTCCATGGTCAGAAGTAAGATTAATGTCTAATTTTACTGTGGCCATAGGTCACTGGTCAGGGAAGTATATGGTGTAGTATCAATATCTATTTACTGTGGCAATAGGTCACTGGTCAGGGAAGTATTAGTTGCAGTATTAATATCTATTTAGGAAGTATATGGTGTAGTATCAGTGTCTACTTACTGTGGCAATAGGTCACTGGTGAGGGAAGTATAAGGTGTAGTATCAATGTCTCTCTTCTGTGTCCAGTGGTCACTGGACAGGGAAGTATTAGCTGCAGAATTAATATCTATTTACTGTGGCCATAGGTCACTGGTCAGGGAAGTATTACCTGCAGAATTAATATCTATTTACTGCGGCCATAGGCCACAGGTCAGGGAAGTATTAGCTGCAGTATTAGTATCTATTTACTCTGGCCATAGGCCATCGGTCAGTGAAGTATTACCTGCAGAAATAATATTTATTAACTGTGGCCATAGGTTACAGGTCAGGGAAGTATTAGCTACAGTATTAGTATCTATTTACTGTGGCCATAGGTTACAGGTCAGGGAGGTATTAGCTACAGTATTAATATCTATTTACTCTGGCCATAGGCCACTGGTCAGGGAAGTATTACCTACAGTATTAGTATTAGTATCTATTTACTGTGACCATAAGCCACTGGTCAGGGAAGTATTAGCTGCAGTATTAATATCTATTTACTGTGGCCGTAGGCCACTGGTCAGGGAAGTATTAGCTGCAGTATTAGTATCTATTTACTGTGGCCGTAGGCCACTAGTCAGGGAAGTATTACCTACAGTATTAGTATCTATTTACTGTGGCCGTAGGCCACTGGTCAGGGAAGTATTACCTACAGTATTAGTATCTATTTACTGTGACCATAGGCCACTGGTCAGGGAAGTATTAGCTTCAGTATTAGTATCTATTTACTGTGACCATAGGCCACTGGTCTGGGAAGTATTAGCTGCAGTATTAGTATCTATTTACTGTGACCATAGACCACTGGTCAGGGACGTATTAGCTGCAGTATTAGTATCTATTTACTGTGCCAATAGGCCACTAGTCAGGGAAGTATTACCTACAGTATTAATATCTATTTACTGTGGCCATAGGCCACTGGTCAAGGAAGTATTAGCTGCAGTATTAATATCTATTTACTGTGGCCATAGGTCACTGGTCAGGAAAGTATTAGCTGCAGTATTAGTATCTATTTACTGTGACCATAGGCCACTGGTCAGGGAAGTATTAGCTGCAGTATTAATATCTATTTACTGTGGCCATAGGCCACTGGTCAGGGAAGTATTAGCTGCAGTATTAATATCTATTTACTGTAGCCATAGGCCACTAGTCAGTGAAGTATTAGCTGCAGTATTAATATCTATTTACTGTGGCCATCGGCCACATGTCAGGGAAGTATTACCTGCAGAATGAGTATCTATCTGTGACCATAAGCCACTGGTCAGGGAAGTATTAGCTGCAGTATTAATATCTATTTACTGTGGCCGTAGGCCACTGGTCAGGGAAGTATTAGCTGCAGTATTAGTATCTATTTACTGTGGCCGTAGGCCACTAGTCAGGGAAGTATTACCTACAGTATTAGTATCTCTTTACTGTGGCCGTAGGCCACTGGTCAGGGAAGTATTACCTACAGTATTAGTATCTATTTACTGTGACCATAGGCCACTGGTCAGGGAAGTATTAGCTTCAGTATTAGTATCTATTTACTGTGACCATAGGCCACTGGTCTGGGAAGTATTAGCTGCAGTATTAGTATCTATTTACTGTGACCATAGACCACTGTTCAGGGACGTATTAGCTGCAGTATTAGTATCTATTTTCTGTGCCAATAGGCCACTAGTCAGGGAAGTATTACCTACAGTATTAATATCTATTTACTGTGGCCATAGGCCACTGGTCAAGGAAGTATTAGCTGCAGTATTAATATCTATTTACTGTGGCCATAGGTCACTGGTCAGGGAAGTATTAGCTGCAGTATTAGTATCTATTTACTGTGACCATAGGCCACTGGTCAGGGAAGTATTAGCTGCAGTATTAATATCTATTTACTGTGGCCATAGGCCACTGGTCAGGGAAGTATTAGCTGCAGTATTAATATCTATTTACTGTAGCCATAGGCCACTGGTCAGTGAAGTATTAGCTGCAGTATTAATATCTATTTACTGTGGCCATCGGCCACATGTCAGGGAAGTATTACCTGCAGAATGAGTATCTATTTACTGTGGCCATAGGTCACTGGTCAGGGAAGTATTAGCTGCAGTATTTATATCTATTTACTATGGCCATAGGTCACTGGTCAGTGAAGTATTAGCTGCAGTATTAGTATATATTTACTGTGGCCATAGGCCACTGGTCAGGGAAGTATTAGCTGCAGTATTAATATCTATTTACTGTGGCCATAGGCCACTGGTCAGGGAAGTATTAGCTGCAGAATTAATATCTATTTACTGTGGCCATAGGCCACTGGTCTGGGAAGTATTACCTACAGTATTAATATCTATTTACTGTGACCGTAGGCCACTGGTCAGGGAAGTATTAGCTGCAGTATTAATATCTATTTACTGTGGCCGTTAGCCACTGGTCAGGGAAGTATTAGCTGCAGTATTAGTATCTATTTACTGTGGCCGTAGGCCACTAGTCAGGGAAGTATTACCTACAGTATTAGTATCTATTTACTGTGGCCGTAGGCCACTGGTCAGGGAAGTATTACCTACAGTATTAGTATCTATTTACTGTGACCATAGGCCACTGGTCAGGGAAGTATTAGCTGCAGTATTAGTATCTATTTACTGTGACCATAGGCCACTGGTCTGGGAAGTATTACCTGCAGTATTAGTATCTATTTACTATGACCATAGACCACTGGTCAGGGACGTATTAGCTGCAGTAATAGTATCTATTTACTGTGGCAATAGGCCACTAGTCAGGGAAGTATTACCTACAGTATTAATATCTATTTAGTGTGACCACAGGCCACTGGTCAGGGAAGTATTACCTGCAGAATTAATATTTATTTACTGTAGCCATAGCTCACTGGTCAGGGAAGTATTAGCTACAGTATTAGTATCTATTTATTGTGGCCATAGGCCACTGGTCAGGCAAATATTACCTGCAGTATTAGTATCTATTTACTGTGACCATAGGTCACTGGTCAGCGAAGTTTTACCTGCAGAAATAATTTCTATTTACTCTGGCCATAGCTCACTTGTCAGGGAAGTATTAGCTGCAGAAGTAATATCTATTTACTGCGGCCATACTCGACTGGTCAGGAAATTCTTTGCTACAGTTTTAAGTTCTCTTTACTGCGGCCATAGTCGACTAGTCTAGAAGGTCTTTCCTGCTGTTTAAAGGTCTATTTACTTTGGCCGCAGTCGACTGTTAAGGAATGTCTTTCCTGCTGTTTTAAGGTCTATTTACTGTGGCCATAGGCCACAGGTCAGGGAAGTATTAGCTGCAGTATTAGTATCTATTTACTCTGGCCATAGGCCATCGGTCAGTGAAGTATTACCTGCAGAAATAATATCTATTAACTGTGGCCATAGGTTACAGGTCAGGGAAGTATTAGCTACAGTATTAGTATCTATTTACGGTGGCCATAGGTTACAGGTCAGGGAGGTATTAGCTACAGTATTAATATCTATTTACTCTGGCCATAGGCCACTGGTCAGGGAAGTATTAGCTGCAGTATTAATATCTATTTACTGTGGCCATAGGTCACTGGTCACGGAAGTATTAGCTGCAGTATTAATATCTATTTACTGTGGCCATAGGCCACTGGTCAGGGAAGTATTAGCTGCTGTATTAGTATCTATTTACTGTGGCCATAGGGAAGTATTAGCTGCAGTATTAATATCTATTTACTGTGGCCATAGGCCACTGGTCAGGGAAGTATTAGCTGCAGTATTAATATCTATTTACTGTGGCCATAGGTCACTGGTCAGGGAAGTATTAGCTGCAGTATTAGTATCTATTTACTGTGGCCATAGGCCACTGGTCAGGGAAGTATTAGCTGCAGTATTAATATCTATTTACTGTGGCCATAGGCCACTTGTCAGGGAAGTATTAGCTGCAGTATTAATATCTATTTACTGTGGCCATAGGCCACTGGTCAGGGAAGTATTACCTACAGTATTAGTATCTATTTACTGTGACCATAAGCCACTGGTCAGGGAAGTATTTGCTGCAGTTTAATATCTATTTACTGGGCCGTAGGCCACTGGTGAGGGAAGTATTAGCTGCGTATTAGGTATCTATTTACTGTGGCCGTAGCTCACTAGTCAGGAAGTCTTACCTACGTATTAGTATCTATTTACTGTGGCCCTAGGCCACTGGCCAGGGCAAGTATTACCTACAGTTTTAAAGGGATCTATTTACTGTGCCATGGCCACTGGTCAGGAAGTATTAGCTTCAGTATTAAGTATCTATTTACTGTGGCCATAGCCACTGGTCTGGGAAAGTATTAGCTGCTAGTATTAGTTCTATTTACTGTACCATAGACCATGTTCAGGGACGTATTAGCTGCTGTATTAGTATCTATTTCTGTGCCAATAGGCCACTAGTCAGGGAAGTTTTCCTACAGTATTAAGTCATTTACTGTGGCCATAGCACTGGTCAAGGAAGTATTAGCTGCGTTTAATATCTATTTACTGTGGCCATAGGTCACTGGTGAGGAAGTATTAGCTGCAGTATTAGTATCTATTTACTGTGGCCATAGGCCACTGGTGAGGGAAGTATTAGCTCAGTATTTATTTATTTACTGTGGCCATAGGCCACTGGTCAGGGAAAGTATTAGCTGCAGTACTATAATTATCTATTACTGTAGCCATAGGCCCTGGTCATGAAGTATTACTGCAGTATTAATATCATTTACTGTGGCATCGCACATGTCAGGGAAGTATTACCCTGCGAATGAGTATCTATTTACTGTGGCCATTTTGGTCACTGGTCAGGGCTGTCTTAGCTGCAGTATTTAATCTATTTACTATGGCCATAGGTCACTGGTCAGGAAGTATTGCTGCAGTTTTAGTATCTATTTACTGTGGCCATAGGCCACTGGTCAGGGAAGTATTAGCTGCAGAATTAATATCTATTTACTGTGGCCATAGGCCACTGGTCAGGGAAGTATTAGCTGCAGAATTAATATCTATTTACTGTGACCATAAGCCACTGGTCAGGGAAGTATTACCTACAGTATTAATATCTATTTACTGTGGCCGTAGTCCACTGGTCAGGGAAGTATTAGCTGCAGTATTAGTATCTATTTACTGTGGCCGTAGGCCACTAGTCAGGGAAGTATTAGCTGCAGTATTAGTATCTATTTACTGTGGCCGTAGGCCACTAGTCAGGGAAGTATTACCTACAGTATTAGTATCTATTTACTGTGACCATAGGCCACTAGTCAGGGAAGTATTACCTACAGTATTAGTATCTATTTACTGTGACCATAGGCCACTGGTCAGGGAAGTATTAGCTGCAGTATTAGTATCTATTTACTGTGACCATAGGCCACTGGTCTGGGAAGTATTACCTGCAGTATTAGTATCTATTTACTGTGACCATAGACCACTGGTCAGGGACGTATTAGCTGCAGTATTAGTATCTATTTACTGTGGCAATAGGCCACTAGTCAGGGAAGTATTACCTACAGTATTAATATCTATTTAGTGTGACCACAGGCCACTGGTCAGGGAAGTATTACCTGCAGAATTAATATTTATTTACTGTAGCCATAGCTCACTGGTCAGGGAAGTATTAGCTACAGTATTAGTATCTATTTATTGTGGCCATAGGCCACTGGTCAGGCAAATATTACCTGCAGTATTAGTATCTATTTACTGTGACCATAGGTCACTGGTCAGCGAAGTTTTACCTGCAGAAATAATTTCTATTTACTCTGGCCATAGCTCACTTGTCAGGGAAGTATTAGCTGCAGAAGTAATATCTATTTACTGCGGCCATACTCGACTGGTCAGGAAATTCTTTGCTACAGTTTTAAGTTCTCTTTACTGCGGCCATAGTCGACTAGTCTAGAAGGTCTTTCCTGCTGTTTAAAGGTCTATTTACTGTGGCCGCAGTCGACTGTTAAGGAATGTCTTTCCTGCTGTTTTAAGGTCTATTTACTGTGGCCACAGTCGACTGGCCAGGAAGGTCTTTCCTGCTGTTTTAAGGTATATCTACTGTGGCCACAGTCGACTGGTCAGGAAAGTTTTTCCTGCTGTTTTAAACATTATTTACTGTGGCCACAGCCGACTAGTCAAGAAAGTCTTTGCTACTGTTTTAAGGTCTATTTACTGTAGCTACAGTCGACTGGTCAGAAAAGTATTTCCTGCTGTTTTAAAGTGTATTTACTGTGGCCATAGCCGACTAGTCAGGAAAGTCTTTGCTTCTGTTTTAAGGTCTGGTTACTGTGGCCACAGTCGACTGGTCAGGAAAGTCTTTCCTGCTGTTTTAAAGTCTATTTACTGTGGCCATAGCCGACTAGTCAGGAAAGTCTTTGCTACTGTTTTAAAGTCTATTTACTGTGGCCATAGTCGACTTGTCAGAGGGTCTTTCCTCTATTGTTTGTTTGTTTGTTTTGGGTTTAATGCCGTTTTTCAACACTATTTCAGTCATTTAACGGCGGGCAGTTAACCTAACCAGTGTTCCTGGAACCTGTACCAGTACAAACCTGTTCTCCGCAAGTAACTGCCAACTTCCCCACATGAATCAGAGGTGGAGAACTAATGATTTCAGACGCAGTGTCGTTTATCAAATAGTCAAGGAGAACATACGCCCCGCCCGAGGATCGAACTCACGACCCCGTGATCCGTAGACCAACGCTCTTACCTACTGAGCTAAGCAGGCGGGCCTGTCTTTCCTACTGATTTAAGGTCTATTTACTGTGGCCATAGTCGACCTGGCAGGAAGATCTGTCCTGCTGTTTTAAAGTATTTTTACTGTGGCCATAGTCGACTGGTCGGGAAGGTCTTTCCTGCTGTGTTAAGGTGTATTTACTGTGGCCATAGTCGACTGATCGGGAAAGTCTTTCCTGCTGTTTTAATGTCTATCTACTGTGGCCATAGTCGACTGGTCAGGGAAGCATTTGCTACTGTTTTAAGGTCTATTTACTATGGCCATAGTCGACTGGTCAGGAAAGTCTTTGCTACTGTTTTAAGGTCTATTTACTGTGGCCATAGGTGACTGGTCATGAAAGTGTTTGCTACTGTTTAAAGAGCCATCTACTGTGGCCATAGGTGACTGGTCAGGAAGGTATTTCCTGCTGTTTTAAGGTCTATATACTGTGGTCATAGGTGAATTGTCAGGAAAGCCTTTGGTGCTGTCTTAAGGTCTATGAACTGAGGCAATAGGTGACTGGTCAAAAAAGTCTTTGGTGCTACATTGACGTCTATTTACTGTGGCCATAGTCGACTGGTAAGGACGGTCTTTCCTAATGTTTTAAGGTCTATTTACTGTAGCCATAGTTGACAGGTCATGAAAGTCTTTCCTGCTGTTTTAAGGTCTATTTACTGTGGCCATAGTTGACTGGTCAGGAAGGTCTTTGCTACTGTTTTAAGGTCTATTTACTGTGGCCATAGGTGACTGGTCAAGAAAGTGTCTGCTACTGTTTTAAGAGCTATCTACTGTGGCCATAGGTGACTTGTCAGGAAGGCCTTTCCTGCTGTTTTAAGGTCTATGTACTGTAGCCATAGGTGAATTGTCAGGAAAGCCTTTGGTACTGTCTTAAGGTATATGTACTGACGCCATACATGACGGATAAAGAAAGTCGTTGTGCTGAATTGACGTCTATTTACTGTGGCCATAGTTCACTGACCAGGAACGTCTTTGCTTCTGCTTTAAGGTCAGTGTACTGTGGCCATAGGTGACTTATCAGGAAAGTCTTTGCTATTTTTTTAAGGTCTATATACTGAGGTCATAGGTGACTGGTCTAGAAAGTCTTTGGTACTACATTGACGTCTATTTACTGTGGCCATAGCCGACTGGTCAGAAAAGTCTATGCAACTGTTTAAAGGTCTATTTACTGTGGCCATAGTCGAATGGTCAGGACAGTCGTTCCTAATGTTTTAAGGTCTATTAACTGTGGCCATAATCGACTGGTCAGGAAGGTCTTTCCTGGTGTTTTAAGGTATTTTTACTGTGGCCATAGTCGACTGATCACATAGGTCTTTCCTGCTGTTTTAAGGTACATTTACCGTGGCCATAGTCGACGTGTCAGGAAAGTCTTAACTGCTGTTTTAATGTCTAATTACTGTGGCCATAGTCGACTGGTCAGAAAGGTCTTTGCTACTGTTTTAAGGTCTATTTACTGTGGCCATAGGTGACTGGTCAAGCCAGTGTTTGCTACTGTTCAAAGAACCATCTACTGTGGCATTAGGTGACTGGTCAGGTAGGTCTTTCCTGCTGTTTTAAGGTCTATTTACTGTGGCCATAGGTGAATTGTCAGGAAAGCCTTTGGTACTGTCTTAAGGTCTATGTACTGAGGCCATAGGTGCCTGGTCAAGAAAGTCTTTGGTGCTAAATTGACGTCTATTTACTGCGACCATAGTTGACTTATCAGGAAAGTGTTTGCTACTGTTTAAAGGTCTATTTACTGTGGCCATAGTCGACTGGTCAGAAAAGTCTTTGCTACTGTTTTAAGGTCTATTTACTGTGGCAATAGGTGACTGGTCAAGAAAGTGTTTGCTACTGTTTTAAGAGCCATCTACTGTGGCCATAGGTGAATGGTCAGGAAGGTATTTCCTGCTGTTTTAAGGTCTATGTACTGTGGTCATAAGTGAATTGTCAGGAAAGCCTTTGGTGCTGTCTTAAGGTCTATGTACTGAGGCCATAGGTGACTGGTCAAAAAAGTCTTTGGTGCTATATTGACGTCTATTTACTGTGACCATAGTCGACTGGTCAGGACGGTCTTTCGTAATGTTTTAAAGTCTATTTTCTGTGGCTAAAGTCGACTGGTCAGAAAAGTCTTTGCTACTGTTTTAAGGTCTATTTACTGTGGCCATAGGTGACTTGTCAAAAAAGTCTTTGGTGCTATATTGACGTCTATTTACTGTGACCATAGTCGACTGGTCAGGACGGTCTTTCGTAATGTTTTAAGGTCTATTTACTGTGGGCATAGTTGACTGGTCAGGAAAGTCTTTCCTGCTGTTTTAAGGTCTATTTACTGTGGCCATAGTCGACTGGTCAGAAAAGTCTTTGCTACTGTTTTAAGGTCTATTTACTGTGGCCATAGGTGACTGGTCAAGGAAGTGTTTGCTATTGTTTTAAGAGCTATCTACTGCGGCCATAGGTGACTGGTCAGGAAGGTCTTTCCTGCCGTTTTGAGGTCTATGTACAGTGGCCATAGGTGAATTGTCAGGAAAGTCTTTGGTACTGTTTTAAGGTCTATGTATTGAGGCCACAGGTGACTGGTCAAGAAAGTCGTTGGTGCTATACTGACGTCTATGTACTGTGGCTGACTGGCCAGGAAAGTCTTTGCTACTGCTTTAAGGTCAGTGTACTGTGGCCATAGGTGACTTATCAGGAAAGTCTTTGCTACTGTTTAAAGGTCTATTCACTGTGGCTATAGTCGACTGGTCAGGAAAGTCTTTCCTACTGTTTTAAGGTGTATTTACTGTAGCCATAGTTGACTGGTCAGGAAGGTCGTTCCTGCTGATTTAAGGTATATTTATTGTGGCTATATTCGACTGGTCAGGAAGGTCTTTCCTGCTGTTTTAAGGTATATTTATTGTGGCCATAGTCGACTGGTCAGGAAAGTTTTTCCTGCTGTTTTAAGGTCTATTTACTGTGGCCATATGTGACTGGTCAAGAAAGTGTTTCCTACTGTTTTAAGAGCCATGCACTGTGGTCATAGGTGAATTGTCAGGAAAGCCTTTGGTACTGTCTTAAGGTCTATGTACTGAGGCCATAGGTGACTGGTCAAGAAAGTCTTTGGTGCTATACTGACGTCTATTTTCTGTGGACATAGGTTACTGGTCCGGAGAGTATTTGCTTTTGTTTTGAGGTCACTGTACTATGGCCATATGTGACTTTTCAGGAATGTCTTTGCAACTGCTTTAAGGTACATTTACTGTGGCCACAGGTGACTTGTCAAAAAAGTCTTTGTGTTATATTAACGTCTATTTACTGTGGTCATAGTTCACTGGTTTGGAATGTCTTTTCTACTGTTTTAGGGTATATTTACTGTGGACATAGGTGCCTGGTAAGTAAAGCCTTTGTTGCTTAATTATTGTATATTTACTATGGCTATACTTGTAGGTGACTGGAAAGTCTTTGCTAATGTATTAAGGTCTATGTACTGTGGCCATAGGTCACTGGTCGGGAAACTCTTTTCTACTATTTTAAGGTATATTTATTGTGACCATAGGTGACTGGTCAGTAAAGTGTTTGTTGCTAAATTATTGTATATTTACTGTGGCCATACTTGTAGGTGACTGGTCAGGGAAGTCTTTGCTAATGTATTAATGTCTATGTACTGTGGCCATAGTTGACTGGTCAGAAAATTCTTTTCTACTGTTTTAAGGTAAGTAAGTAACAGGTTACTTGTATGGAAAATAGTTCAGGTGTATAAAGGTCTTTTTATTGTGGCCATAGGTGACTGATATGGAAAGTATGAGGTGTTGTATTAAGGTCTATTTAATATTAGGTGCTGTAAAGCTTATTTACTGTTGACATATGTGACTTGTCAGGAAAGTATCTGGTGCTGTATTAAGGTCTAATAAACACACTGTGTCCATAGGTTACTGGTCAGATCTAAAGGTACAGATAAGTACTCCTACACAAGCCAATATAGGATTTATCAGATGTCTGTAGCACCAATTAATTGACACGTGTAGCATGCCACCAATTGATAAGTTAACAACCCACGACTGCAGGCGATTACAATGCATATTATTATGTTAAATAACTTATGTGCGAATCACAAACATAATATATAGAGCGCTCTAAAAGGTTAGAAATTTAAGGTATAATAATTAAGTAATTAAGGTATGGAGGTTTAAGTTTTCTGTACATTCCTTTGATTTATTTTTTCTGCAATTAGATAATTATTTTAATGAAAAACGGTACGAGTCTGTGTAATTGAACCCTTTTTGCAATGCCAATGTAGTTACAGTGCCTTAAACAATCAACATGATGCTAAAGAATAAGCTTTAGAATGCGATATTCATTAAATGCGAAAAATAGTAACGAAACCAACACACGGTGACACCCGTCATGCGTATAAGAAAAATAAATGTCACGATCGTCTTGCCAATAGACACTATCAATACTGACACATAAAATAAATGATTTGTTGATATTTTACAGTCACAAGACCTGTAAACAATATGGACCCTTAAGCATAAGCTCTTACGATATGTTACCATGTCATACCCCTTTATATAGTGGTAGTGTACATGTGTATATTTGTTTTAACTGCGATAATGTATGTATTTATAAGACTTTAAAAAACAATAAAATCTTCATAAAATATATGGAGCCAGCTTGCCACTGAACTTCAACTTTGAAATCATCATGATCAGCTCTGTGAACATGCAAAATGAACAAGAAATCCAGTGCAAGTGCATATAGTATAGCCTCATGTTGAATCTACCAGAAGCAAAATACATATTTGAATTTCTAAAATTTTACTGCATGCAATATACCGCAAATCGATAATATGTCCTTGTTCCATGCTCTTTTAACCATTGCAAAAAGCATCGGGCAAACAAATGCATGTAAATGGCGTAGTACTTCCAAGGGAAGTCACTCTATTTGTTGATTACAGCTGACGGTAAGAAACAGCTCTGACGGTTTTTTCCCCGCAGTTGACAATTTAGTGGCGTGTACCCTAGACTATGGCCGGTGAGGCATGGAAACTGGGTCGTTCCAATACGTGATACAGATCTAGCGTGTCGACTCCTAAACGCTAAACGCTTTAATTTGAATTTTCAAATATTAAAAGGCGTTCCTTCTGTACTACGCTCAGTGCTTAGAGACACGCCCCTCGCCTGACGCACTACATTTTATCACCACCCTTTCGAAACCGGAAGTAGGTGTTTATTGCGCAGAGGAGAGCATTTAGGGTAGCAGACCACAACTGACTGGCATTTCACTAGGAACTATTCCTTTTCATTTTTTCGTTAATTTGTGATAGAACTTTCATGAAAAATTGGTGTAGGAAAAAGTGATGTTCTCTAAAGATACAAAAAGACAACATGAAGTTGCCGTTTTTTATATGAAACAAAGAAGGATTTGCTGACCTTTAACCTAAACTGGATGTCGTCTAGACTTCACCCGGTGTTCATAGAAAATATATCCCGTTCTAAAGCTCCACCTACTTCTTGTTGCATCGCACCAGAGAGAGAAAACCATGAAACAATCCGTTGTTTTATATACAATTCTCGCAGCTGTAGTAATTGCTGACGTTGGAGTTTATGGAATGGAGGTTTGTAAATAAAATACGTCTCTTTATATTTTTTTTTTAATTGATATCTTTAGTTTTTAGGGGCCAAAGTGTAACTCACTGTAACACATGTACTTCTAGCTAAAAAAATAATTCAGAGATGTTTATAATCTGTCATGTTCGGAATCCGGTTAGTGCCACCACATTGAATTTCGTCTGTCACAGGCAACACATGACAGTCAATGTGAAACATAAAATATAATTACATATATCGTAACATAATGTCAAAGCAAGATCAGTTAGACCTGCAAGATGATATCGCAAATTTATGTAACTGGAGTAAAGACTGGTTATTAAAATTCAGTGTTCAAAAATGCAAAATTGTTTCATCCGGAACTATAGTGTCTGTGGTGCATTCTGAGCCATTCTGGCGGAATAAAACAAATGCTAAGCGGAGGAGTTCAATTCAATAAAAACACACAAGAAACGATCAAAGTTCAGTTTGTGGCTAAGTTATCATAACTAAGTATAACTGACCCAACATCAATTTTATCAGTTCCATATCAGTCACACTGTGAGTGATGTAGGTTACGCTACGCACTCCTGATTTAATTACTACGTATCCGAAGTTCTGATTATATTTATTCACCGATAAAATGTAGTAAATCATTATTTATTAAACAGATGCACATTTCAATAATTATTCAACTGGAAAATAACCTGTATACGCACTTCGAGATACTAGTATGCATTTTGTACTATGAAACAGATATTGCAGCACAGTCTAGACTTCTTTAATAAAGCAATCAATACTTTCAAACTTTAATAAACTTGAAACAGTTTTTTTTTCAATATGCATTACATTGAGAGGCACCGAGGTGTAGGGGTAGAATTAAATCAGCTTTTTTTCCCTTCATAATAGGGGCCGCTGATAGGCCCCTTCCCCTCATTAAATTTCTTTTAAATCATGCAGTTTTCCACAAACATTGACTTTACATCAGATTTTTTATTCCCCTTTGCCCAAACACCTAGATATTCCCGCCCCCCCCCCCCCCCCCCCATCACCCCCATAACAGGCCTGGGTTCCTTTCCCTCTTGGTAAATCCTACCTAAGAAGTACCGGCGGACTACTAACCCGGAGGTCGTGGGTTCGAATCCCGTCTGCGTAATTTGATCATAACATTCGCAACCCCTTCTTTTGGCGTGAGTACTGTCTATTTGCCATCATTAACAAAGTTGCGGGGCAATAATTGGCGGGGCGGTGGTGTACGAGCGAGAAAATAATTAAAACTACTGGTATCTGTTTTATTTTTTAATCATGGAAATATCTAATAAATATGCTCTAATTACATGTTCAATATTGGTCAGGCGCGTATGTGGGCATACGCCTATACGCCTGTGCGTACAATTCAAATTCGACACAAACTGTCAGCGAGAACAAAACGAACATATAAAGTATGAGTAGCTTCAATCTATCAATAGTGTCACACGACCTTCTGGACGTGGCAGTAATAAATTACGCACGTATTGTCTTTTGAAAACAGAATATAATACGGAAATGTATTGTAGATTGATAATGCCACCGCGACACAGAGCCGCTTTCAGAAAATTTCGTTGTGGTGTTGCTCCCTTGAGGATCGAAACTGGCCGATACGAAGGCTTGTCACTTGATAACAGGAAATGTCCGTTCTGTGACAATGTTGAGGATGAGAAGCATGTATTTCTAGATTGTGGCTTATACAGTGATCTGAGAGAAATACTGTTTAACAAAGCTGTAAGCATTGATAGTAATTTTACAAATATGTCTAAACAAGATCAGTTGGTATTCCTGTTCACTAATCTAAATATGATAAGGCTGTCTGCCAAAACCTGTCTTATTATTTTACAGCGTCGTGAGTTTTTTCTATGTAAATAATATCCTTTTCTTTTCTTATTGTATAGGATTGACATTGAAACCAGTGGCCTAAACTTAATATAAATAGTTTTTACCAGTTGACTTCTATAAGTGTATGCGACTGTTTTCCATGTTAATTCTATGTCATTTTAAAATTTAATGACAAATGCTGTTTAAAGGTACATCTGTAATTGTGTTGTAATAGAGGATATTACATGAGTGTCTTTTCATATTGGATTTATTAAACGTGTTGAATAAAATGCGAGGCTTTGCTGAGCATTTTATCAATTTTATTCAACGAGTTTAATAAATTTAATGTGGAAAGTCACAAATGTAATATTCTTTTTATCACATGTTAGTTTTTCCTGTCGAAACATCAAAAATTCTACTTTCTTTTACTATATAAACAAGTCAATTTGACCAACGTCTCCTATACTATAAATGACGTCGACGTCAAAGCTTTATTACACTAGTGTATTATCATTTTTATTTAATGGCTTTATTACACTCCCGCGACGTCAAACATGTGATAAATGCACATATTACAGTCTCTTGTACCTTTTTATAAAAAACGGCTATAAACTGTGTTTTATTTGTTTTATTGTATTGTACTGTAAATTGTACATAATATAATTATATAGAAGAGACAGAAATAAACATATTTACTTTGCATACACCCACACTATACCACACACACACCACCACCACCACACCACAATACATCACACCATGCTACACTAGATCCACAACACACACACCATACCACACACACACATCACCACCACCACCATCACAATACATCACACCATCCTACACTACATCCACAACACACACACACACATACACGCACACACACAACACCACAATACATCACACCATGCTACACTAGATCCACAACACACACACCATACCACACACACACATCACCACCACCACCATCACAATACATCACACCATCCTACACTACATCCACAACACACACACACACATACACGCACACACACAACACCACAATACATCACACAATACTACACTACATCCACAACGCACACACCATACCACACGTACACCACCACACCACACCACAATACATCACACCACACCACACTATATCCACAACACACACACCATACCACACACACACCACCACACCAGACCACAATACATCACACCACACCACACTATATCCACAACATACACACACCATACCACACCACACCACACCAAACCAAACCACAATACATCGCACCATACTACACTACACCCACAACACACACACACACACGCACACACACCACACCACAATACATCACACCATACTACACTACATCCACAACGCACACACCATACCAAACGCACACCACCACACTACTCCACAATACATCACACCACACCACACTATATCCACAACACACACACCATACCACACACACACCACCACACCAGACCACAATACATCACACCACACCACACTATATCCACAACATACACACACCATACCACACCACACCACACCAAACCAAACCACAATACATCGTACCATACTACACTACACCCACAACACACACACACACACACACAGACCATACCACACCACACCCATACAACATACACACATACACAAACACGCGCACGGACATGAAACACTCTCAGTCTTACATCATAAAAATATATTATTTGCCAAAGGTTTTTTTATGATAGTTTTACTGTGATTTATCAATACCTTTATTTAAACATAGAAAGTTAAGCGTGTAACATTGTATGGTAGTCTCTTGTAATTCTATATATAGAATGGACATTTACCTGTATGATATGTGTTATTTTATATTTGTATGTTTGTATAAAATGTAAATGGATGAGACTATAATAAATGATCTAATCTAATCTAATCTAATCTATAAAGGAACACAGTGGGAACCGCACAGGAACGGCCGGTGGCAACACCTTGAACGATACATCTATGTATATTTTTCTTCTTTCTAAATTACACATTGCTTACAAAGCTGGTCATACTGATAGTGCTTCATTTATGTATATCATACTTATCTTCTTTGCAGTTTGCAGTTCACATATTCAGTGGCATCTAGATTATTGTAACCTATAGCGTAAAAGTGAACAAACCTTATATAGGGAGTACGGACATATCAATTGATTTCAAACATATATTGTGAATCGTTTTTAGTTTCGTATATCAGTGCCGTAGCCAGACACAAATTTTAACCGAGGCAACCTAGGGGGATCCGGGGGCATGCCTCCCGGATTTTTTCCCCAGGACGTCTCTGGTGCAGTCTGAAGCACTCTCAAACTGTTTTATATCACAGTAAAATCGTCCCTTTAGCCCTATATTTCACAGAACGTTCATATTTTAAGAAAAAATATATTTATAACAAGGATAATTGGGGATTTATCCTATTCTAATATAGTCTCGGATACAATCATTTTTGTAATGGAAGTGTCTAGGGGTACGGATCCGTACCTCTAGAATCTGATTCTAGAGGTACGGATCCGTACCTCTAGACAAGCCTGTTAGGTGTTTTCTAGGGGTACGGACCTCCGTTTTTCTAGAGATTAAGGGTCATTTACATTTCAAATTTTGTTGAAAATGAAATAACAAATAACATTTCATCAGAATTCACCTTAAACTTGGATCTAAATGGTTTACAGATAACAACGTTCATCCGATTTGTTACATTTTCTTTCGGAACGTAAATAACCGAGGAACACCAAATAAATCACGAGGATTCGAACTGGCAGAAAAAAAAGATATAAAGCTTAAACAAAATAATGTTAAATATGTTGGGGAAAAACTGTTTTTAATTGATAATTAACCCTTAGTGTATTTATGTTTTTCACACATTTGGTAGCCGTTACGAGATACATTGGGCGTTTTCACAAACAGTTTCTTTTACTTAATGTCGCTTAATTGATTATTAAACAATCAGTTCCGTGCCGATTATCATTATACCTTGTTAAATAACAAAATTAATTGGTGCATATTATTATGCCTGATATTTATTTTTTTTTGCTGAATTTGAAATAGACTTTAAGGGATAGATTCATTCAGTAATCTAACTGTTATCATCAGTTTATTTGACAACAAACTAATCGGCACGGAACAGTTTATTCATTTGGAAATCCTCGGTTATTTAGGTTTTGAAAGAGAAGGTAAACAATCGGGTGAACGTTGGTATCTGTAAACCAATTAGATCCAAGTTTTAAGTGAAGACTAGTTAAAACTTATCTGTTATTTCATTTTCAACAAAAAATAAGATATAAATAACCCTAAATCTCTAGAAAAAGGAGGTCCGTACCCCTAGAAAACCCCTAACAGGCTTGTCTAGAGGTACGGATCCGTACCTCTAGAATCTGATTCTAGAGGTACGGATCCGTACCTCTAGACACTTCCTTTTGTAATTGAAAGGCAATAAAATCAGAAAACCAACAGTAAGACATACAACATGCTTTTTTAGCTCACCTGTCATAAAGTGACAAGGTGAGCTTTTGTGATCGCGTGGCGTCCGTCGTCCGTGCGTCCGTGGACGTCCGTTCGTTCGTCCGTCCGTAAACTTTTGCTTGTGACCACTCTAGATGTCACATTTTTCATGGGATCTTTATGAAAGTTGGTCAGAATGTTTATCTTGATGATATCTAGGTCAAGTTCGAAACTGGGTCATGTGCGGTCAAAAACTAGGTCAGTAGGTCTAAAAATAGAAAAACCTTGTGACCTGTCTAGAGGCCATACTTTTCAATAGATCTTCATGAAAATTGGTCAGAATGTTCACCTTGATGATATCTAGATCAATTTTGAAACTGGGTCACATGCCTTTAAAAACTAGATCTTTAGGTCAAATAATAGAAAAACCTCGTGACCTCTCTAGAGGCCATATTTTTCAATGGATCTTCATGAAAATTGGGTCATGTGGGGACAGGTGAGTGATTCAGGACCATCATGGTCCTCTTGTTTAGTATACTAGTAGTTTATTAGTTTATAACCCGGGAGGGGGTAGGTACTGGAGGTACTGAGGGGGACTGTTTCCATGTTGGTGTAAAGATAACTATGAAATGGTGGCCTCTGGTGCATTTTTTTGGTCTGAATTTTAAGGTATTGGAGGGGATTCCCCTTCAGTTTAGTGGTGGTCAGATGGTTCTCTTATTTGAAATACAGATACGAAATGGTGGCCTATGGTGCATTGTTTGGTCTAAAATTTGAGGTACTGTAGGGGGATCTTCTCAGTTTAGGGGGTCAGGGCTCTCCCCCTGGAAAAAATGAATTACAAGTATGAAATGGTGGCCTCTAGTGCCTTTTTTGGTCTGAATTTTAAGGTATGGAAGGGGATTCACCCTCATTTTCAGGGGCTTTTTCCCTGAAACATTTTGAAAATTCAGTATGAAATAGTGACCTCTGGTGCATTTTTGGATTTGAATTTGATAAATATAATACACAATTGGGTTCGACTTTGATGAGTAGCTCACTTCTCAGCCAACTTTGGGGAGGGGGCATGGACAAGTCTATCAATATGGATTTCCGCCTCACCTCGCCTCAATGATGTCATGAGGCAGATATATTATGTTATATTCTCATGATATTAATATACTTCTCTGAACTTTTATAACTGAAATTTTCATCAGTGTGAAAGGCCTACTTTTTACTCTTCTTTTGTTTTTGCCTCTCAAATTTTAACCGAGGCAACTGCCTCGGTTTGCCTCAGTGTGGCTACGGCGCTGTATATTTTAAATGAATTCGTAATGTCATATGATCTTGATTACACATGTGTATATTGTGCATCCGTTTAGTTGAAGTTTTCTATACATGTAGAAGACATTTCGCATAGATATGTCTCACAAGAACCAAAAATTCTGCCTGCCTAAGTGACAAACTTAAGTAGAAACAAGCGAAAAATGAAAGTAAAGCAAGTGTTTTAATGCCATGGAAAATAATAATGTAGGTAAACCCTAAACAGTTTCAGAGGTTTAGTATAAAATAATCAATTGTAATTTTTACAAGTACGTGTTTATGTCTCAAAAGAACTGTCCAGCTTTTAACAGTGTTTTATGTTGGGAGGAAGACCCCGGATGTCTCATTCGGACATAACTTTAGGCATGAACTGATACCTGGATACAGCCATAAATTGTTCACAAAGCCAACCTGATGTATAAACTGATACCAGGATAAAGCCATAAATTGTTCACAAAGCCAACCTGATGTATAAACTGATACCTGGATAAAGCCATAAATTGTTCACAAAGCCAACCTGATGTATTAACTGATACCTGGATAAAGTCATAATTTATTCACCAAGCCAACCTGATGTATGAACTGATACCTGGATAAAGTCATAAAATGTTCACAAAGCCAACCTGATGTATGAACTGATACCTGGATAAAGTCATAAATTGTTCACAAAGCCAACCTGATGTATGAAATGATACCTGGATAAAGCCATAAATTGTTCACAAACCAACCTGATGTATGAACTGATACCTGGATAAAGTCATAAATTGTTCACAAAGCCAACCTGATGTATGAAATGATACCTGGATACAGCCATAAATTGTTCACAAAGCCAACCTGATGTATAAACTGATACCAGGATAAAGCCATAAATTGTTCACAAAGCCAACCTGATGTATAAACTGATACCTGGATAAAGCCATAAATTGTTCACAAAGCCAACCTGATGTATTAACTGATACCTGGATAAAGTCATAATTTATTCACCAAGCCAACATGATGTATGAACTGATACCTGGATAAAGTCATAAAATGTTCACAAAGCCAACCTGATGTATGAACTGATACCTGGATAAAGCCATAAATTGTTCACAAAGCCAACCTGATGGTTTCCTCACAATGAAAAATGAAAAAATAGACACCTCGTGCGAGGTTTCGAACATACAAAGATACAAGCGGATACAAGCTACAGACTATGTCTCAGGGGTATACTAGATCTGAGTTTCATATTTGAAAATATGGACAGTTACTACATATAATTTAGGTAAACATAAAGTGTTAACAGTACCATATGCCCTAGGTTAAAATAAGACGTAATGCATGTATAGCTAAACACAGTATAAATATTTGCTGCTATTACAAAAAGTTTAGCCAATGATTTATATTTAATTGGCACTAAATCTCAGCATACCGGTACATGTAAATAAACTGGATGTTTAGATGTTTAAGATTTAGACCACCACTTCAGGCGAAACATTTTGCCACAAACCCCTAGTTGCGATACTCAGTCAAAAGCGAGATTCTGTTGTGCATGCAAGTTTCTACTGCAACTACCGAGCGCTCGTTTTCTACAAACATACCTACATATCACTTTGCCCATTGGACCTCAGTATACTCAATTTGGCCATGTCGGAATCTGTTTGCACAAAGGATCACCCGCCTGACTGTTATTCAAGTATCAATGAGATGCAATAAAACAGAGCAGTGGGAGAATGAAATTGATAGTGTGTGCATAGATACATTAATCAAAAACTTGCCAAAATGTTGATGCAGACGCAGTGCATTAAATTAATGCATTGACGAAGATTTCAAATACGATAACAACAAAAACCTAGTATACCTTTAATGTGCTAGGTAACGTTCCATTCATTGCCTATGTAATATTGACGTTGTGGAGGATATTAAATGAATAATAAATAAATAAATAATCATAGTGACAGCTTTGCACACGGTTCGAATATGCGATTTTTTCACGTGTGTAGCAGTTAGATGCAGTTACCCAAACTGCCATAGTGTTAGGCCCCTTTGGCGTGCGCGGGTCTTGGCAGTTGTACAATAAAATATATCATAGATTGACACAGCGTTTCAGTGACACAAATATTTTGAAACATAACCATATATCTACTGTTACTATTGATGTCTAATGTACAAAAACAGAGAGTATATTGTGTAGAGCAATTCACAGAACCCTGATTCTTCAACATTCTAAGTCTCAGCCGTGCTAGAGCGATACACAATTTTACGGTCAAGTTAATTAGGACTCTTAATTGTAAATAAAGTTTACGAAACATTGTTGTATTCCTCAAAATATCCGGGCTGCTCGAGTTGCAGTTTTTGGTTTGAGACAATGTCACGACCCCTGCCATTTATAAGCATGAGCGGTGTGGTAAACTTTGATTTTAAATGATTACCTCCGTAATATGTAGTACAAATATGACAAACAAAATAGATTAACGCTGGAATATAGCAAGAGAACGCATCTCTTGCCTAAAGTATTCACTAAATCTCAATATTCTGCGAGATGGAGACCCCCTCCCTCACCTATCCCATACTTGCAGCATCGCAGCTTCGTTCGTAACTATGCTGCTCATATCTAGCGTACAGTTCAAAACCATCCAGGTACACTCCTGTTGGTGACTGATTCATTAGCTCCTATAGCCTAACCCCTCATTACCCTTCGATTTTGTTTTGCATATTTGGCATTTTTATTTTTTCAATTTCTCGGATAATCTGCAGGTCTGCAATGCCTTATAGAAGCTGTGCCATTGCTCATAAGTTTAACACAAGAAATTGCCGGCTTCCTAGACCAGCAATCTGATGTCATTGTTATGGATTTCAGCAAAGCCTTCGGCAAGGTCGATCACCATAAGCTAGTCCACAAACTTAAACGTTTAGGCATAGATAAATGACACTATCGTCTACCTTACAATCACATCTAAGTAGAAAGCTTGCAGCATGACTTGCATTTATTAGAGCTATGGGAACAGGATTGGGCCATGGAGTTCAATCCTGGTAAGTGTGAGATCATAAGGATACATAGGAAGAGAAAACCTATCCTTTACCCCTACAGGTTACACAATACCCTACTTAAATCAGCAGACCAATCCAGATACTTAAGTCTATAAGTAAGGATCTCAACTAGGCCCCCACATTAAAAATATTACCTCCAAGGCCAATAATACCCTCCGCTTCATTAAAAGGAATGTTAAAACCAATAATGCACAGGTCAAAGTAACTGCATAATAAAACCTACGTCCGTCCCCAGGTAGAGTACTGTTCTACAGTCTGGTGTCCCTGGCAGAAATATTTAATAAACAAAGTAGAAATGGTCCAAAGGTCATCTGCCCGTTATGTAATAAATGACTACAATTACACCAGTAGTGTCACAGACATGATCAATACTCTCAAGTGGAAAATGTTCGAACAACGTAGAAATCATGCCTCTCTGATCATGTTCTATAGAATAAGAACCAACCTTGAAGCAGTGGATAACCATCACTTCCTCCCTACTGTAAACCTGAATTACCTAATCCCACATTCTAAGACCAACTACCATGCTACATCCTTCTTCCCAAGGACCACTAGGCTATGGAACAGTCTCCCAATATATGTCCAGTCAAGTCTAAATCTACCATTTTTGTCGGTAGACTTGACTCATGCTCTCTGTAGACCGGTGCATACTGTTTTTAACCTTAGACCTGTAGATCTTTTATCTTTGCAATATATGTATATACTACATGTATATATTCTTTTAACCCCCATTCACAGAACATATCTTTTAAACTAATAACTGCTCCTGACAAGCGCATGCCAAGTGTAATCAGCATTGATTTTAAGGCAGTTTAAAGTTTAATCTCACTTCACTGGACTATCGTAGAAGAAGATTTGATATGATCCAGGTGTTTAAAATAATACACAAGGTAGTTGATGTAAACATGAACACTTTCTTCAGTTTTGCTGGAAATAGCGGTACAAGAGATCATTTGGTCAATTTGAAACTCTACAAACCAAAAGCCAAAAAGTCATTACGGTTAAACTCCTTTGGACATTGCACTATAACACTATGGAATAACTTACCAAAGGAAATAGTCAACAGTGACACTGTAATTTCGTTCAAATCAAGACTGGATAAATACTGGATATCTAAACGATACGATATTTCCCAAGTTTATCAGGATTAGACTAGACCAGAGGCGGAGAACAGTTTTTACGATGGAGTTCACGGGGACTTATTTTAGCTAAAGGGCTATGAAGTGTCCCCAGAAGTCAAAAGTTAGACAAAAGGTAGACATGACACCACACATGACATTGCAACGCGGCGGACGACAGTGTACAACAACACATGACATTTTAACGTTTGAATGCCTCATTGTGGCCCTAAGTTTTGGCAAAAAATATTGCAGTAAATATTGAATGTCTTTGTTCATTGTCGGGTGTCGCATTGAATGTCATGTGTCGTTTGTCTATTGAATGTCATGTGTTGTGTTGAGTTGTCACATGTCGCATTAAGAAGGCGACACGCGACATTTAATGCAACACGACAATGTACAACGACACTCTACATTATACTGTGCAAATGTCGTTGAATTGTCGACTGTCAACTTAAATTGCTTAACCACAACACACACACATTCAACGCGACACACGACGATGAGCAACAAGAGCAACAACACACGCCAGTCTATCGCGCAAAAATGTCGCAGAAGTGTCGCATGTCGAGGTAATTTATTTAGGGCGACACACAACATTCAGCATGACACACGACATTCAGCGCGACACAACACTCGAAATTAACAACGACACTTATGTTTTTAATGCAACATTTTTGTTAAAACCTAGAGTGACAATAAGACATTCAAAGGTTAAAATGTCTAGTGTCGTTGTACATTGTCGCCCGTCCCGGTGAATGTTGTGTCTTGTGATGCGTTGATTGTTGTGTGTCGCCCTCAATAAATTAACTTGACATGCGACAATTCCGCGACATTTGCGCGATAGACTGTCAATGTGCCATTGCTTGTTGTCAAGTGTTGCGTTGAATGTCATGTGTCACCCTCACTAAATTACCGTAATAAATGACATTTGCGCAATATAATGTCAATTGTCATTGCACATTGTTATGTGTCATGTTGAATGCAGTGTGTTGCGTTCTTATTGTGACACACGACAATTCAAGGCGACATAAAACATTCAATGCGACACACGACAGGACATACAACATTCAACGCTACACATGACATGACACTCTACAATGAACAACAACACTCAATTTTTACTGCAATATTTTTGCCAAAACCTAGCAGAACCATGAGACATTCAGATGCCGTGTGTCGTTGTACATTGTCGTCTGTCGCGTTACAATATTGTGCATCATGTAGTGTGTCGTGTTAATTGTCGTGTGTCGCCCTCAAAGAATTCTGTAGTTATTGGATGTGAACATCAGAAAATGTAAAAAACATCAGTTATGGTACTAGCTAGAAATGACATCGTACATGTTAAATTTTGTTGAAAATGAAATATCTACTAAGACTTAATTAAATTTTACCCAAAACTTGAATTTGAATGGTCTACAGATACCAACATTCACCCATATGAAATAAATATACTAGCTGTTCCATGCCGAATATTTTATTTTGGAATAAACTGAGTGCATTAAAGGATCGAATGATAAATTTTGGAAATTCAGCAGAAATAGATAAATGAATTGTTAAAAACAAAGTTTATAACATGACAGGGTGTAAGCACTTATTTATGTTATTATCTAACAATAAATAATCGGCAGTGAACAATTTGTTTTATGACATGTTTGACGTCGCGGGAGTGTAATAAAGCCATTAAATAAAAATGATAATACACTAGTGTAATAAAGCTTTGACGTCGACGTCGCTTATAGTGTAGGAAACGTTGATCAAATTGACTTGTTTATGTAGTAAAAGAAAGTAGAATTTTTGGTGTTTTGACGGGAAAGCCTAACATGTGATAAAAAGAATATTACATTTGCGACTTTCCACATTGAATTTATTAAACTCGTTGAATAAAATTGATAAAATGCTCGGCAGAGCCTCGCATTTTATTATTTTATTCAACTTGTTTAATAAATTTAATATGCAAAGACATTCATGTAATATCCTCTATGTATAATCTTGATGCACATAACAGAAACGTGTTAAAGGAACAAACAATTGAAGTCTTCAGGTTATTAAATGTACGGAACTATTTACTATAAAAATTGTTTTTCACAATGTAAATAAAATTATTTTGTCTTATCTATTTTTGCCAGTTAGATTCATCGTGCCTTTGTCAAAGTTTGGTGCTCCTTGCTTATTTACATTTCGAAAGACAAAATTAATGTTATAACAATCAGGTGAATGCTGGTATAGATCTTTGAACCATTTACTAGATACAAGTTTTAGGTGAATATAATATTAGTTAAGTATCTTTGATACTTCATTTTCAACAACATTTATTAGACAGAAATAATCCTAAATTTCTTGGGAAATAAGGTCTGTTAACTTCTAGACATTCCAAGTAGGCTAATCAGACTCTAAAGGTACTGATCCGTAACCCTAGACACTTCCTTACCAAAGTAGATCAAGACAACTGGGAAATTCAACAGCGTCATGATTGCCCTCTTTAAATGTTTCCAATTAGAAAATTTTGTTAAAGTTTTACATGCAGCAACAAACTAAGCTGACTGTTTGTATTGAATTAAAACTTCAGGCAATGCGTTTTATAGTCATCCGAAATATGGTAAAAACCAAGCTAGATGACACATGGTTGAGATCAATTCAAACTATGACTCTTATTTGACTTAGAAAATTGTGTGCAACTAATTAAAAGTGCAACTAATATTATTCAGACTGTATTTAAGTATCAACATGCTTCCAAGTCATTCATACCTACTGAAATAGTCAAGTTAGGTAACTTAGTTCAAATTTAATGACCACCTTTTTAAACCTAAAACACCCTGTTAAAGTTTTGTGACTAACTAATAGGCTGTATCTCAGTAACAGTTAATATATTAGAAGGAAATTTCACACGATACTTCCCAATCATCAGACTTCTGAAATAACAAAGGTAGATAACTTTTATTGGATTTAGTGTAAATTTTGGCCTTTTGTCTACCTTTGTCTCCAGTTGTATCGCTGCATATTTTGAACAAGACACTCGTCTCATCATATTTACTTAGTAATACCCAAGTTACAGAACTGTTGTCTGGAATTATTACTTAGAAATTTTGATTGAATTTTGCATGCAAGTTTGTACATTGGCCATAATGAAATTTTAGTTTGTAACAGATGTAATTAATTAACTCAGTTACATAAGCCTTGCAAAGATATGGCCCTTAAAAATTGTTTGACTTTAAAGCTGCCGAATAGTCCAGAATGCTGTCTTGTGGTTAGCTCTTGTTTATCATTTCAGATTGGAAAAGGACTCCAGAAATTTTCTTGGTGGAATTGTAACGAAACGACCGTACCTCTAGCTTTCAGAACTCTGTCACTTTCTCCTGACCCGATACAATTCGGACAGAACCTAGTTGTAACAGCAGAACTGGATGTTACACAACCTGTTGGAACAACAAACACGCTAAAGGTAAGCATGCATGTTGCTAATTACTTTAAATCCGAAATTTTCAGAGTGATTCATTTTTGCTATATCTATTCATAATCATATGTGCTAAAATGAATACTCCCTAAAAGTGATATTATTGTTTTAAAGGGACTTTTTCGCAGATTTTAAGAAATAATTGTTTGTTGTCAATTTAAAAAAATCCATAAATCGTGAGTACTGTGAAAGTGACTGATGGCATATTTTACCATATACATTAAAAAAATTATACCAGTTTCAATGTTAAACAGAACCCTCATGAAAAAAAATCTGAATATTTCTGAATTTTTATCTGAATCACTGCTGAACATTTCTGAATTTGTCTCAAAATCCCTTCTTTGCTAGTTTCTGAATTTTCGCATAAATTGGCACGATTCAGACAAAATTCCGATAAAATCAGAAATGTTCAGACATAAATTCAGAAATGTTCAGACATATATTCAGAAATGTTGAGACATGGTTCAGAAATATTCAGATCAATTCAGAAATGCTCAGACATGAATTCAGAAATGTTCAGACATGAATACAGAAATATTCAGATGTAAATTAAGACATCAGTTCAGTCACATTTAGAAAATCTTGGACAATAATACAATAATACAGAAATATTAAGCCCTTCAGAATTTGTATTTATTTTGTTGTGTTTAATGTTGCATGAACACAATTATAGGTCATATGATATGGCAACTTTCCAGCTTTGATGGTGGAGGAAAACCTCAGGTGCGCTTCTGTGCACTATTTCATCATGAGCGGGCACATGGGTAGAACCACCACCCTTTCGTAAGCCAGCTGAACGGCTTCCTCACATGAGGAATTCCATGCCCTGAGTGAGGCTCCGGAAAATCTCTGACGTCAGTTCAGAAATAATCAAAAGATGTCCAGAGATTTACAAAAGTATATGGAAGCTTAATCAAACACAATCTAAGACTTGACCTGTCATGATGTCTAAGGCATGTGTGAAGCTTAAAAGAATTTTGCTGTGAATTTTTTGAGAAAATGCTTACATGCAAAACTTACCCAAAATTCTAACTTAAATATCCATGGCATAATTTTGACAACATAAAAGCCAGTTAACCTTGGTGCTTGGGCCATCTGTGCTTGAGCGAATGGTGTTTCACATTTTGTAACTTGACCATGGTGTGAGGTCATCTCAGGATGCCGTATATGTGTGTGAAATTTGAAAACATTTGGTCAAGTAGTTTTAGCTTACTCGCAAAAATTTGTTGACACGGACACCAACACCAGTCATGTGTTGGAAAGCTCTACTATTCAATTTCATAAAGCCAAAATTTCAGAAATATTCAGCCAGTATTTTCTGAAATATTCAGAAAACTAAGGACATCAATTTACAAATATTCAGAAATGACGTTTGTTTAGATTAAATTAGCACAATTTTCAACCAATTTGGACTGGCTGTAAGCCTACAGTTACCCTTATTGTTACTGTTCATTGATTACTGCCACATCAAAGTGCCAAGTAACTTGGCTGAATTCTTTGCTTCATTAATTTACTTTTATCTTTGAACTTGACCTGCCTAAACATTTGTTAAAACTAACAGATGAAAATGCAACTACCACTACCAACCTCTTGTACTTAAGTTTTGCAAACGACTGCATTCAAGGTTGACTGTATAAACTGTGCTGCTATCTGCATGTAACACTGAAACAAACCATTCTTGAAACTATAAAAAGCTTACAAAGTGGCCATTTTTGAGAAAAAGAGCGGGAAATTTGCTGCAGCTAACAACATGGACAATGTGATTAATCAGTACTTACATAATACCCTAAATATTAAACCCCCCCCCCCCCCAAAAAAAGCACAGAAAAGAAAAACAACTTGAATGTTCAGTCAGTATTTAAGCAATGCTAGGCCGATATGATTAAGCTTATATTGTATTATTATTATTATATCGTACCAAAGTTATGCCCCTTTTTAACTTCTGAATTTTTTGGTTAAAGGTTTTACTGGCAAAGCTCTAAATCAAAGTCAAGCACTGAGAAAGTCGGGCATGTTGTCGAGCTCTAGTTGACTTATTTCTTATATACACTTCAGTAGAAGTTTAGAAAGAATCGGTCATCTGATATATCCGGAATTTACTTCTTAGTCTTTCAGGGCATTTCAGTAAAAGTTCAGAAAAATCATCTTCTGAAACTATCTGAATTAATTTCTGAATCTTTCTGATACAATTCAGAAAAAGTTCAGATAAATTCAGAAGTGTTCAGAACATAAACTCCCTATTCAGAAAGATTCAGACTGTAAAAAAAATTGTTCAGACAGTGTTCAGTTTATGTTCAGACATATTCAGACATATTTCAGAAGTATTCAGAAAAATATTTTCATGAGGGAAAATGTTAGCCTGAGTTTACAGTATCACCTGGAAGAGATTAGTGAACTCTGTTTTCTTATTACATTTGTAAGGCAGTATTTAGAATCCATATTAACTTTTTTACTGCAGTGTTGCATCATTGAAATACTTATGTAATGTAACCTATAAAAAGTCTGGTACTTGGATTTTAGCTCACCTGAGCATGAAGTGTTCTGTGTTACACTGAGCTTTTGTGATTACTCACAGTCCCTCATACATTCATTGACCATCCATCCCCATTGTCCTTCGAACAACCTCTCCTCTAAAACAATTAGCAGGAAATTGATGGAAGTTATCCTTAATGTTCCTTGGAAGATGCTCTTTAATTTTTTCAAGTAGTTCCTCTTGATTGCACATAGCAAAGACCTGCCTAATGGTACTAGTAGCTTCCACGTTTGATGCCCAGCATTGAAAGGATAGTATTAGAAGTCTCAGCCTGGTTTCAGTATAATTATGGCAGGGTAATAAAGGTATCATGTCATGTGTTCAGTGTGGCAGCACTATAAAGTTGGGCTTTGTGCTCACTACTAAAAGTAGACACCATTTATTTGACTGAAAAGTTGTTCCCAAACACGCACGCACACACGCACACCCACACACACATGAGTACACATTGCAGTGTGAAACCATCCAATAGCTAGCTGTCATTGAATGTGCGGGCACATAAGGGAGATCAGTGAGTACACTGCCCCATAAAATTTTGCATTGTAAGACTACAGTAACAGTGCAGTATAGTATATTAAAATTGGATATTATCTAACCTATTTTAAACACTGTATTAAGCCATGCTGATGGAAATAATGTGCTTGTCAGGGGAATTTATCATAATAGGTAACTATGCTACTTCTGAAGGTATAATCATGATAATAGCAGCTGCTATGCTACTTGTTTAGGTATAGCTACGCCACTTGTTTTGGTAATGCAATGCAAATTGTTTAGGTATAGCTATGCTGCTAAACGTGTAGGTAATGCAATGCTATTTCTAGGTATATGATTCTGATAGGGTGAATTAAATGCGAATGTTTGATTATAGCGAGATGACTTCAGTACTATCAAATTCTTTTTTACAGGCAGACATAATAATTGCAAATTTAATAGGCGAGCAGAATGTTGATATGTGTCCTCTCATGTCAGAGCCGTGCCATTTTGCAGATCTATGTTATAACATATCACAGATTGAGATACCTTGCCCTAAAGTTGTAGAAGAACAAGGCAGCAATTGTAAATGTCCATTGAAACCCGTAAGTATAGGAAACCAACTGTTTAATAATTGAAAATATAATTATCAGAATTGGAGCACCTAACAATGTGCAAACACATAGTTTCTGTTATAAAATATCTAGTTTCTGTTATAAAATATCTTAGTAAGGCATAAAAAAAATATTTGTTTCCGGTATCCCGACCTACCCAAAAAATTTGCCGCGACTCTAAATATTTTTATGGTATTGGAAAAAAAATCAATATGTTCACATTTTTTTATATATTTTCTAAGGGAATAGACCCCTCCCCCCCCCACCACCCCACCCACACAATCTAGGGATATTTCTTCGCTATGATTTTCTCAAAGCATATAATATGAGCTATCATTCCAGAAATTCTGCCATCTGGCAGTCGGGTTCTTTTTACGTTACAGCCTGCTTTATACGCTACCATTAATAATTTCCAGAAAATACTGACTGGCATTACACTTAGCGATAAATGGTTTACTAGTTACACAATATGTCAATATATAAAGACAGAATATAAAGATTTATATTTTGCAGGTAAAATTGACACTTATAGGCATGTGCTTTACGTTATCAAATATACGTTACCAAACATGTAACGAAAATAGAAAATATAACTATGTGATTCTATATTTTATTTGAAGTGTCTATGTCAAAAGTGTTATAAAATGAGGTTGTAGTTATAACAGATAAGAGCTTGACATAATTATATCGGTTGTAAAATATTAATTATTACAAAATAATAAGCGGTAATGTATAGTAAAGAAGATAAAATAATATAATGTTGACAATATTAGTTTCAAATTTATGATGATTGCTTTTAAAAAAAAGAAAAAAAAAGTCTAAAAATATTTGGGATATGGTAAAATAATATAATGTTGACAATATTAGTTTCAAATTTATGATGATTGCTTTTAAAAAAAAATGTCTAAAAATGTTTGGGATATGGTAAAATATTTTGTTTAAATTCCAAAAATATGTATTATATATTTTAAAACATATAAATTTATCACAAATTAAAATTCTATGTAACAAAATTACTAATTAAATAAATTATATATAATTTTCTTCAAACTGAATTTACAATCAAGATTACCAAAACGTAATTTTTTCATGTGAAATGAAACTGATTTCATTGAGTGGAAAATGAAATGAAATAAAATGAAATGAAATGAAATAAAATAGATAAATAAATAAATCAATAAATAAAAAAAAAAAAATGTTTGAAATGATTTGCAGAGAGTGCGTGCTCAAACTTGCTTCATATATATGGCATCTTCGAATTAATCAATGATAATGCTGCAGTCCAGCATATGTTTTACGTCAGTAGATGCAAGAAATACACTATGGTGACATGTGACTCGGCTGTTGCTAAGAAGGCATATTCTTTAGTTTTGCAGTCTAGAGATGGACTTGGTAAAAATTGTTAGAATGGGTGTCTTCACACAATCTGCTCTACATTTCGGCATGTAGGAAAATTAATGAAGGGCAATTGTCTTGCAGAACTTGTAATAGAATCAGGAATTTGTTCTAGTGGTTCACTTGATAAAGTATTACCAGGTAAACGCTACAACCATGCCCTAAATGTACACAGGACTGTAATAGAAGCTCTTGAGCGTTTGCTTCTATGCAAGTTTGAAGAGACAGAACCCCGCAAGGAAAGCATTTCAGAAGACACTAATAATACAGAAACGGACTAAAAGTCCTGGTGCAAAGAAAAGGTGTTTGAAATAGTAACTTTTCTGAAGAATATTTTAACAGACATGAGCAGTTCAAATCAGAAATCCGAAAGGGTGAAAGTGGCAAAACTGCTCAATTTTGGTTAATGTATGTAGATGCAGAAGAGCTACTCCGAAGTAATAATTTTAGTGCATCTAGGTTTCCTGTACTGAGATTGAGAAATGCTGTAGATATTACTACAGAGCAGACAATTAACAGACATGCAAAGCCTGAGGTTGGCATACTTGGTTTCAGTAGAAACTATGCTTCATATTTCCACTGGTGCATGACCCGTCCTTACAGAGCCAGGTATGTTGAAGCAACACTTCCGAATGCAGACATAAATAGAGAAGACATGTCCGACTACAAAGAAGTTGATCTGCTCAGATAGGCATTCGTGATTGAAGAAGAAGTTAAGAGGGTTATGATGGTATAGAATCATTAACGAACCCATTCCAGGCTGAAAAAAAAAACAACAACAAAGATGAAATTTATTGTGTGTCGTCTGGTATTCCTGCGAAAGCAGAAGTCGCTCGTGACCTTAAGACAACTGAAATAGGTGAAAAGACAAAGGATGGGTTATCAAAAGAAGATTGATTGAAAAATCAGTTCTTTTCCAAGACCACATTAAGAGAAGAAAACAAATCATTTGCCACAGCTGAAGTTAAAAGGAAATTTACAAAATACTACAGATGAGAACAGAACGTAACGTGTATGAACAGTTAGTACTTTTGGCTGTTCAGCACAACAATGATCTAGAATAAACACTTTCTTTTCCTCTAGGACCTGTCACCTGACCGTTATAGCTTCTGCGACTGGAATGACAGTGAAAACAGACAAGTAAAAACTACTTCTCTATGTAGAGGCCGCAGCCGTCCAAAAAAGATTACATTGTTTTGCTGATTGACAGGAACGCCCTGCTGCAAAGCTTAGTAACCATTCGTGCAACATTTCAAGACGTAGCCGAAGCTGTGTTCAGTCAAGTACCTAAGACAGCTCGTGTCTTTTTTGTAACTGATACTTACAGCCCCAAGTCGATCAAATCATATCAGCGTGGAAGACGTGGATCTGCTCCAAAGTTCTTACTTGTCAGGAGTGAAAACCAAAGTACCACGTGAAAAGCATTTATGTCAGATAGTGAAAAAAAAAACACAGTTGATGAATCTAATTTTCGAACAATGAAAATGTGATTCCTACGCACCAAAGATGAAGAGAATACAACGGTATTTTGTCAATGGTGAAAAGTGTTATTTACTCACAAGTGAAGATGGGAACGAAGTTCAAGCTCGACCCTATACACCACTGTTTCTACACAAAGGAAGAAGCAGACACAAGAATAACATTCATTGCATAGATATTAGTACTAGCACTAGAAAGGCGAAAATCAAAGTTAGATCCCCAGATACAGACGCGTTTGTGTTGTTGGTGATATCTTCAAAAAACACAAAATATTGTTTTATTTTACACTGGAACAGGCAATAAGAGATGCCATTTAAATGCTCACAACATATTTATAAGCAAAGGAGAAAGAATCTGCTCAATTTTGCCTGCAATACACTGTCTGACTGGTTGAAACAAATAGTGCTTTTGTTTGCACAGGGAAAGAAACACAGTTCAAATTAGTAGAGAAAAAACAGGTGTATGTTGCAACATTAGCAAAAGTAGTTCATACACATCACTGATCTGATGACCTCTTTAACGGCATCGAAAATATTGTCTGTGCAATCTATGGATTGTAGAATACAATAACATCAACAAACTTATATATGGCATGTTTCTTGCAAAGTATCAAGTACGTGCTGGAAATGTCCCGAGTACATATAATGTTGTGGACATGAGTCTATTTCCAGTGTGCCAGTTGTCATTTAAAATGCACATAACACGTGCGAACTATCGATTTACTCAGTTCTACCAAAAGTAGATAAAAGTGGATAAAAATTTGGATCAGAAAGTTTGTTGGAATATGACTGGTGTTCCGATAATATAGTACTTCAAGAACTAGCTGAAATTATTTGTGACACATCAGCACATGTGACTCTGATGACTCTTATGTTGACTATGAAGAAGTAGAGATGACCAATATAATTGACACCATATACAAAACAGACATTGACAGTTACACATTCAGTAACGTATCGTAACGTAGGTTACAATGTCAGTGTTGTGCATTTTTATATCAAACTAGTTCAAACTTGACAAGATACTCGCATTATCTAAGTTTGAACACCATTATAAGGATTACATAAACAATCTATTGATTGAGAAATGAAAATTTTATATCATGAATTTTAGTAACGTATATAATAATGGTAACGTACTTGTTCTTTAAACTGTTGAACGATAAATTCTTAAATACTTATGTAATGTGTATCTGAAAATACAATACTTCAGACATATCTGATATTTTCTGACAATTAAACCTATTGAATTAATTGATATGAGTATTTTTATAAAACATAATGGTAACGTAAATTACAAAATGGATTGATCGATTTAGAGAACAAAACTATGCGGGAACATTGACAACAGCATATTCTGCATATCACTAAACCCACTTGCTAACGATTTTGGTTGTTTCTACCATATAAATCACCACATTCCAGTTTTATCACTTATTTAAAAAATGTTAAGGTAACGTAAATAACAGGCTGTAACTCATAGAGAACCCGTTTGCCGGATGGCAAAATTCAGAAATATGATCTACACACAAGGGGCTTCAAAAATAATGGGGTCTACAAAAATAACCTAGAGGTGGGAGGGTTTCACCTCCCAGCTCTAGGCCTAGAAGTTGCTCTTTCTTCATTGTAAAAAAATCAAAAAAAAAAAAAGCGAAAGATTTTCCTACTTACCGGTACCTACCCTAACTTTTAGGGGCATGTTACTGGAAACAATGGGCCCGTCTTATCAACATACTTACGAGAATTTTTGTCGTATCTTTCTCGTAAGTCTCTCGTAACGTTCTCGTAAGTCTGACAGTTAAGTGGCAGGGGCCAGTTTCGCATTTGGCCCGGGTACGTTTTTTAAATAAAATAGACAAATGTACTTTACAGGCATATATATTCAACTGGTTATTTATGATGTTTATAGAACTAAGGATTCTTGCGTACGAGTGATTATTGTGTAAAATAAATATGTGCATGTATCGATTTTCCTAGCTCCATGCAGACCGCCGGATCTAAAACTTTACCTGAGGTAACCGAAGTCAGACGAATTGAAAACGGTCCTCCATCCATCCAGCTTCAGCTCAAATTTGCGGAAAAAGTAAACAGTTATGAGATACTTCTCTTCCCACCATTATTTTCGTCTGGCCACATGCTTTAAAAATATGCATGTGTTTTAGGTCAGTCATTTGCAGATAATACGGTACAGGTCGCGCAAGGAGTGCATTTTGGGCCATTTTTGTCTAAAAATTTAGTGTCCTGAAACCTGCGTTTTACTCGTTTTTATCACAGAAGCAACAGAATCGGCAGACTGAAAATGTCACATAATGAAGTGCTATGTCTATGAGAGACATTCGCTCAACAATTGCCTTGAATTTGTCGAAATTGGATTTTTTTATTATTTTTTTCGCACTGGTATCAGCGCAGAGTTGTGGAGTTTTCAAATTTACTGTCCCTTGCCCCCCATAATCGAATGTTTCTCATTGCAGAGTTGGTGCAGTCGTTCTGCGCCTGCGCGGAATTATTATCCATTGGAGCGCACGGCAAAACTACTCATTTTTTTTAGAGTATCAAATGCATAATATACTGACTAGAGGTTAGGGTTAGTATCACCATGGTTACAAAATATATACATTTAAGATATTTTCATTCAAATTTAGTTAATCCGGTATATACCGGAGTCTCTGTATTTAGTCACAGCCAAAATTATCGTAACTACGATATCGTAAGTTTCTACATAAAATCCTCGTAAAGTTACGAGAGGGTCAGAGGTCTCGTAAATATGGCCGCGTATCTGCCATTATTTGACATAAGAATGCGAAGAAGAAGGCAACCACGTCTCTTCAAGAGACGAGTTACAAACGTCTATTAAAGACGACATATGGGATTCAGATCTGAAATCGAAATACCGACTTGATCGGGAGAGAATTTTATATCTGAACGATATTTTGTTCGAAGATCTTTGTAGCAAGGCTCAGCGCTCGTTTGCAAGCAGCAATTCATCCTGTCACATAGGTAAGTATTGTTTGCCTGGTTTGATAAACCAAAGAGCTATAAAATGTTTTTACATTACTTGGGATTTTTTGCTTCTTTTGTTTCGGAAGTGTCTAGGGGTACGGATCCGTACCTCTAGACAAGCCTGTTAGGGGTTTTCTATGGGTACGGACCTCCGTTTTTCTAGAGATTAAGGGTCTTTTACATTTCAAATTTTGTTGAAAATGAAATAACAAATAACATTTCATCAGAATTCACCTTAAACTTGGATCTAAATGGTTTACAGATAACAACATTCATCCAATTTGTTACATTTTCTTTCGGAATGTAAATAACCGAGGAACACCAAATAAATCACGAGGATTCGAACTGGCAGAAAAAAAGATATAAAGATTAAACAAAATAATGTTAAATATGTTGGGGAAAACTATTTTTAATTGATAATTAACCCTTAGTGTATCTATGTTTTTCACACATTTGGAAGCCGTTACGAGATACATGGGATAAAGTAAATAACAGTAGAGTAGACCTGCATGATCAGCATTCATTGGTCGCTATATTAAACATTGCAAGGGGCACTACTGTGCTGCCGTGTTGTATTTCCGTTGTAGCTGATTCCCAGTGGATTTTAAACAACATAATGGATTTAAAAGGCTGTTACTTTTTATTATTGAAATTGGCTATTTATAATTTCGACGGATGCTATGTATACTCAAAGAGCTATAAAAATAATTTTTTATACTTCTGTGGTATTAAAATGATAATTTGATTTGAAATAGACAGGGGTGTAGCGTGATCAGTTTAGATGTTACTCAAGGGAAGAGTGTGGGGAGAGGAATCCCCTCCTCCGGCTGGGTCCGGGGAGCCTCCCCCGTGGAAACTTTAGAGCAAACCTAGTCATAGCCTCTATGCCGTCTAAACAGCTGATCGCATGTATTGACATGCTGCCGTTTGACCTCAGTGGGGCTTGAAACTATGAACTGCGACCGACACCTTAACCACTAGACCAGCGCTCCCCTTCCATCAGGAGTTTGAGTAACATGATAAGGGCAGGAGCAAGCGCTGTGTGCTCAAACTTCATAACCATTGACTCTTCGAGATCGATGTCTACGGTTAGAAATATTATATAAATTATTTATAAAGTAAATACAGAAATTGACATAACTCACCCTTACCAATTTATATCAAAAACGTAAAATTTGTTTCACCATTCACTTGTCTTAATGACAGTCAGATACGGACTTGAGGCCCGGATCCAGCTCGTGCTCCCCCCTCCCCCAACCTCGTTGACTGAGAAGTGACCTATACTCATTATATTAACTCAAAATGCACCAAAGGCCACCATTTCATGTCTGTATTTCAAAACTTCAGGGAAGAGCCCCCTGATCCTCCTATAATGAGGGGGATGTCTCACCAGTCTGTATTAAAAAAATATCCAGGCGAGAGACCCCCTAACCCCAAGCCCCTTATATGGGCAGAGGTCCCCTCTAATACCTACCGGCTGTCAGCGCTATGCGCCTCGACGATGACGTCTTCGTTGTAGACTGGTGCGTAATTAATTGTAAATTGATTTAACCATATTTTATTGCTCATATATACATGCAAGTAGATACATAGAATTACAAAAATACAAAAGCAAATGGGTTGGGCAACAAGTTCTAACAACATTACATTAAGCCCTTCCCAGCAGTGAAAATTTACAGAAAAATACTAGAATGGCGACACATTGTGTGTTTACGACACAGGAACGCTAATTTAAAGCATATTCGTCTGAGAGAAGCCGATTGTTTTTGAATACTTCATTCAATACCAGAATAAGAGTAAAATTAAAACACATGTTTCCGTGTGTTAACATCTGCAGAATGTCTCATGAACTCGGACATAAACAATCCCTCGGGAAATTGCAAATAATATATATGTAATATGATTAGAATAAACTTGCACTATCTCTATGGAAATTTCCGTTCTCTTAAAGTCATACTTGTATACTAGCATTTTCAAATTAGGACGGGAAAATCACATAAATTTAAAATTAAATAAGCAGACGGTCATTAACGAAGAGGTCGCATGGAAGACACGTGCAGATTTGTCGCCAAAATTTTGAGGTAACCAATAGCTAAAACGGTACTAAGAATTACATGTCTCTCCCCATTCTATGAGCAAGACCATGTTGATCGTCACGGAATACATACGCCTCGCCCGGGACTCGAACTCCCGACCCCGAGATTCCTTGCCTCAAAGACGCAGAACTTTGAGGGAAAGTGAGCGTCAGGGCGTGTATATGTGTGTGGGGTGGGGAGTGGGAGGGGAGTAGTCGTTAATATCACTGACTTAAGTGACTTCTGTTCAACATGAAAATAAGTTCAGCTGTACAGTAATTATTTTTTATAGTTTCATTCTTCCTTAAAAAAAATCCAAAACAAAAATCCGACCTAGATCTACCTACCCTAATATTTTTGGGAAACACTCTTTTCCATACGGAAGATTCCATACTGAAGGTTATACACCACTAAAAGACCGGTACTACGCCCGTCCGTCCCGTATTCTTCCTTGTCCGGAGTATTTCTACGTACCCACTGATGATTGTAATCTATAGCGGAACTTCACAGACTTGTTGTTCTGGTCAGATGATTTTTCACGGAGTTATTGCCCTTTGACTATTTAACAGTACATACAGTAATATACTGTTATCGTTGACAGTTTTCTCAGCAAGCACAATTTGGAATTTAGCCGCTCTTCATAGGAAGCTTTACTATCAAGAGGACATGTGCATAAACTTATTTTATTTGTGTCCCGGTCTGATAATGTTTCGAGTTATTGCCCTTTAATTAATCAACAATAGTATACTATAGTACAATTCTTGTTTTGAGTATTTCTAAGCAACCACTGGGTGGAATTTAGTGAAAATTGATAGGAAGCTTCACTATAAAGAGAAGATGCCCACTATTATTATCTTCATGTTGCGGTTTGATGATTTTTCGAATTATCGCCCTTCAGTTATTCCACAGTAGTTTACTATAGTACAGTTCTTGTTAGGAGCATATCTCTGCAATCACTGATTGGAATTTAACAGATCTTTATAGAAAGTTTCAGTATCAAGAGGATGTTATGTTTAGGTTGGATGAATTTTAGAGTTATTGCCCTTTCATTATTTAACAGTAATATACTATAGTAGGATTATTTCTCAGCAAACAACTGTTGGAATTTGGTTAATCTTTAATGGAAGTTTAATTCTTAAGAGGAGATGTGGATATATTCTAAATAAATGTCAATATAGCACCAAATACCTATCTCACTTGTTCTATATGGCCACAGTAAATGAAGGTCAATATAACACCAAGTTCCAATATGACTAGTTCTATATGGCCACAGTAAATGAAGGTCAATATAACACCAAGTTCCGATATGATTAGTACAGCTTGGCCGCAGTAAATACAGGTCAATATAGCACCAAGTTCCGATATGACTAGATGAATATGGCCAAAGTAAATAGAGGTCAATATAGCATCAAGTTCCGATATGACTAGTTGAATAAGGCCACAGTAATTGAAGGTCAGTATAGCACCAAGTTCCGATATGACTAGTTCAATATGGCCACAGTAAATGAAGGTCAATATAACACCAAGTTCCGATATTATTAGTACAGTAAGGCCCCAGTAAATAGAGGTCAATATAGCACCAAGTTACGATATGACTAGTTGAATATGGCCACAGTAAATGAAGGTGAATATAACACCAAGTTCCGATATGACTAGTTGAATATGGCCACAGTAAATGAAGGTCAATATAACACCAAGTTCCGATATGACTAGATCAATATGGCCACAGTAAATGAAGGTCAATATAACACCAAGTTCCGATATGACGAGTTGAATATGGCCACAGTAAATGAAGGCAATATAACACCATGTTCCGATATGACTAGTTGAATATGGCAACAGTAAATGAAGGTGAATATAACACCAAGTTCCGATATGACTGGTGCAATATGGCCACAGTAAATGAAGGTCAATATAACACCAAGTTCCCATATGACTAGTTGAATATGGCCACAGTAAAGGAAGGTGAATATAACACCAAGTTACGATGATTAGTTGAATATGGCCACAGTAAATGAAGGTGAATATAACACCAAGTTCCGATATGACTGGTTCAATATGGCCACAGTAAATGAAGGTGAATATAACACCAAGTTCCGATATCACTAGTTCAATATGGCCACAGTAAATGAAGGTGAATATAACACCAAGTTCCGACATCACTAGTTCAATATGGCCGCAGTAAATGAAGGTCAATATAACACCAAGTTCCGATATGATCAGTACAGAATGGCCTCAGTAAATACAGGTCAATATAGCACCAAGTTCCGATATGACTAGTTGAATATAGCCACAGTAAATGAAGGTGAATATAACACCAAGTTCCGATATGACGAGTTGAATATGGCCACAGTAAATGAAGGTCAATATAACACCAAGTTCCGATATGACTATTTGAATATGGCCACAGTAAATGAAGGTGAATATAACACCAAGTTCCGATATGACTGGTTCAATATGGCCACAGTAAATGAAGGTGAATATAACACCAAGTTCCGATATGACTAGTTGAATATGGCCACAGTAAATGAAGGTCAATATAACACCAAGTTCCGATATGACGAGTTGAATATGGCCACAGTAAATGAAGGTCAATATAACACCATGTTCCGATATGACTAGTTGAATATGGCAACAGTAAATGAAGATGAATATAACACCAAGTTCCGATATGACTGGTGCAATATGGCTACAGTAAATGAAGGTGAATATAGCAGCATGTTCCGATATGACTAGTTGAATATGGCCACAGGAAATGAAGGTCAATATAACACCAAGTTCCGATATGACTAGTTGAATATGGCCCCAGTAAATGAAGGTGAATATAACACCAAGTTCCGATATCACTAGTTGAATATGGCCACTGTTAATGAAGGTCAATATAACAGCAAATTCCAATATGATTAGTATAGTATGGCCACAGTAAATAAAGGTCAATATAACATCAAGTTCCGATATGATAAGTACAGTATGGCCACAGTAAATAGAGGTCAATATAACACCAAGTTCCGATATGACTAGTTGAATATGGCGACAGTAAATAGAGGTCAATATAGCACCAAGTTCCGATATGACTAGTTCAATATGGCAACAGTAAATGAAGGTCAATAGAACACCAAGTTCCGATATGATTATTACAGTATGGCCACAGTAAATAGAGGTCAATATATCACCAAGTTCCGATATGACTAGTTGAATATGGCCCCAGTAAATGAAGGTGAATATAACACCAAGTTCCGATATCACTAGTTGAATATGGCCACTGTAAATGAAGGTCAATATAATAGTAAATTCCAATATGATTAGTAAAGTATGGCCACAGTAAATAAAGGTTAATATAACATCAAGTTCCGATATGATAAGTACAGTATGGCCACAGTAAATAGAGGTCAATATAACACCAAGTTCCGATATGACTAGTTGAATATGGCGACAGTAAATAGAGGTCAATATAGCACCAAGTTCCGATATGACTAGTTCAATATAGCCAAAGTAAATGAAGATCAATATAACACCAAGTTCCGATATGATTATTACAGTATGGCCACAGTAAATAGAGGTCAATATAGCACCAAGTTCCGATATGACTAGTTGAATATGGCCACAGTAAATGAAGGTGAATATAACACCAAGTGCCGATCTCACTATTTCAATATGGACACAGTAAATGAAGGTCAATATAACACCAAGTTCCGTATGATTAGTACAGTATGGTCACAGTAAATATAGGTCAATATAGCACCGAATTCCGATATGACTAGTTGAATATGGCCACAGTAAATGAAGGTCAATATAACACCATGTTCCGATATGACTAGTTGAATATGGCCACAGTAAATGAAGGTGAATAGAACACCAAGTTCCGATATGACTGGTTCAATATGGCCGTAGTAAATAAAGGTGAATATAACACCAAGTTCCTATATGACTGGTTCAATATGGCCACAGTAAATGAAGGTCAATATAACACCAAGTTCCGATATGACTAGTTGAATATGGCCACAGTAAATGAAGGTGAATATAACACCAAGTTCCAATATGACTGGTTCAATATGGCCACAGTAAATGAAGGTCAATATAGAACCAAGATCCGATATGACTGGTTGAATATGGCCACAGTAAATGAAGGTGAATATAACACCATGTTCCGACATCACTATTTCAATATGGCCACAGTAAATGAAGGTCAATATAACACCAAGTTCCGATATGATCAGTACAGAATGGCCTCAGTAAATACAGGTCAATATAGCACCAAGTTCCGATATGACTAGTTGAATATGGCCACAGTAAATGAAGGTGAATATAACACCAAGTTCCGATATGATTAGTACAGCATGGCCGCAATAAATACAGGTCAATATAGCACCAAGTTCTGATATGACTAGTTGAATATGGCCAAAGTAAATAGAGGTCAATATAGCATCAAGTTCCGATATGACTAGTTGAATAAGGCCACAGTAATTGAAGGTCAGTATAGCACCAAGTTCCGATATGACTACTTGAATATGGCCACAGTAAATGAAGGTCAATATAACACCAAGTTCCGATATGATAAGTACAGTATGGCCACAGTAAATAGAGGTCAATATAGCACCAAGTTCCGATATGACTAGTTGAATATGGCCACAGTAAATGAAGGTGAATATAACACCAAGTTCCGATATGACTAGTTGAATATGGCCACAGTAAATGAAGGTCAATATAACACCAAGTTCCGATATGACGAGTTGAATATGGCCACAGTAAATGAAGGTGAATATAACACCAAGTTCCGATATCACTGGTTCAATATGGCCACAGTAAATGAAGGTGAATATAACACAAAGTTCGATATGACTAGTTGAATATGGCAACAGTAAATGAAGGTGAATATAACACCAAGTTCCGATATGACTGGTGCAATATGGCCACAGAAAATGAAGGTCAATATAACACCAAGTTCCCATATGACTAGTTGAATATGGCCACAGTAAAGGAAGGTGAATATAACACCAAGTTCCGATATGACTAGTTGAATATGGCCACAGTAAATGAAGGTGAATATAACACCAAGTTCCGATATGACTGGTTCAATATGGCCACAGGAAATGAAGGTGAATATAACACCAAGTTCCGATATGACTAGTTGAATATGGCCACAGTAAATGAAGGTCAATATAGCACCAAGTTCCGATATGACTAGTTGAATATGGCCACAGTAAATGAAGGTGAATATAACACCAAGTTCCGATATGACTAGTTGAATATGGCCACAGTAAATGAAGGTCAATATAACACCAAGTTCCGATATGACGAGTTGAATATGACCACAGTAAATGAAGGTGAATATAACACCAAGTTCCGATATGACTGGTTCAATATGGCCACAGTAAATGAAGGTGAATATAACACAAAGTTCGATATGACTAGTTGAATATGGCAACAGTAAATGAAGGTGAATATAACACCAAGTTCCGATATGACTGGTGCAATATGGCCACAGTAAATGAAGGTCAATATAACACCAAGTTCCCATATGACTAGTTGAATATGGCCACAGTAAAGGAAGGTGAATATAACACCAAGTTCCGATATGACTAGTTGAATATGGCCACAGTAAATGAAGGTGAATATAACACCAAGTTCCGATATGACTGGTTCAATATGGCCACAGTAAATGAAGGTGAATATAACACCAAGTTCCGATATGACTAGTTCAATATGGCCACAGTAAATGAAGGTCAATATAACACCAAGTTCCGATATGACTAGTTGAATATGGCCACAGTAAATGAAGGTGAATATAACACCAAGTTCCGACATCACTAGTTCAATATGGCCACAGTAAATGAAGGTCAATATAACACCAAGTTCCGATATGATCAGTCACAATGGCCTCAGTAATATGATTAGTACAGTATGGCCACAGTAAATAGAAGTCAATATAGCACCAAGTTCCGATATGACTAGTTTAATATGGTCACAGTAAATGAAGGTCAATATAACACCAAATTCCGATATGACTAGTGGAATATGGCTACAGTAAATGAAGGTGAATATAGCAGCATGTTCCGATATGACTAGTTGAATATGGCCACAGTAAATGAAGGTCAATATAACACCAAGTTCCGATATGACTAGTTGAATATGGCCCCAGTAAATGAAGGTGAATATAACACCAAGTTCCGATATCACTAGTTGAATATGGCCACTGTTAATGAAGGTCAATATAACACCAAGTTCCGATATGACTAGTTGAATATGGCCACAGTAAATGAAGGTGAATATAGCACCAAGTTCCTATCTGACTAGTTCTATATGGCCGCAGTAAATACATGTAAATATAGCACCAAGTACCAATTTGACTAGTTCTATATGGCCACAGTAAAAGTAGGTCAATATGGCACGAAGTACCCATATGACTAGTTCTATATGGCCACTGTAAATACACGTAAATATTTCAACAAATCCTCTTCTGACTAGATGACTATGCTTATTAGTGTCCTCTGGCAAAAGATGACCAATCTGAAGGGTATTTGTTGGTATATTAATTTTAAAAATTATCAAATACACTTCAGATTGGTCATCTTTGGCCACAGTAAATAGACGTCAATGTAGCACCAAATACGCTTCTGACTTCTGCCCTTTGGCCGCAGTAAATACACTTATTTAATATAGGATCAAATACTTCCCTGACTGCGCCTAAATGGCCAGAGTAAGAAGCCTCCAAATAGCTGTAAATATGCCTCTGACTAGTTACCTATGGCCGCAGAGAAAACATTTAAAATATAGCAGGAACTATTTTGTGACTAGTCACCTATGACTACAGTGAATAGACGTCTATATAGAACTAAATACTGACTAGTCATATATGGCCACAGTAAATACACATAAATAGTTCAACAAATCCTCTTCTGACTAGATGACTATTCTTATTAGTGTCCTCCGCCAAAGTGAAAATACTTAAACATAACTATCTTACTTTCATCACTAGTAACATATGGCTACAGTAAATAAATTTCAATATAGCACTTTGGCCAGAGGACACTAACAAGAATAGTCATCTAGTCAGAAGAGGATTTGTTGAAATATTTACGTGTATTTACTGTGGCCACATAGAACTAGTCATATAGGTACTTCATGCCATATTGACCTCCTTTTACTGTGGCCATATAGAACTAGTCAAATTGGTATTTGGTGCTATATTTACATGTATCTACTGCAGCCATATAGAACTAGTCAGATAGGAGCTTGGTGCTATATTGACCTTCATTTACTGTGGCCATATTCAACTAGTCATATCGGAACTTGGTGTTATATTGACCTTCATTTACTGTGGCCATATTGAACCAGTCATATCGGAACTCGGTGTTATATTCACCTTCATTTACTGTGGCCATATTCAACTAGTCATATCGGAACTTGGTGTTATACTGACCTTCATTTACTCTGGCCATATTGAACTAGTCATATCGGAATTTGGTGTTATATTGACCTCTATTTTCTGCGGCCATACTGTACTAATAATATCGGAACTTAGTGTTATATTGACCTCTATTTACTGTGTTCATACTGTACTAATCATATTGGAACTTGCTGTTATATTGACCTTCATTTACTGTGGCCATATTGAACTAGTCATATTGGAACTTGGTGTTATATTCACATTCATTTACTGTGGCCATATTCAACTAGTCATATCTGAATGTGGTGCTATATTGACCTCTATTTACTGTGGCCATACTCCATACTGTACTAATCATATTGGAACTTGGTGTTATATTGACCTTCATTTACTGTGGCCATATTCAACTAGTCATATCGGATCTTGGTTCTATATTGACCTCTGTTTACTGTGGTCATACTGTACTAATCATATCGGAACATGGTGTTATATTGTCCTTCATTTACTGTTGCCATATTGAACTAGTCATATCGGAACTTGGTTCTATATTGACCGCTATTTACTGTGGCCATATTCAACTAGTCATATCGGAATTTGTTGTTATATTGACCTCTATTTACTGTGGACATACTGTACTAATCATATCGGAACTTGGTGTTATATTGACCTCTATTTACTGTGCCCATACTGTACCAATCATATTGGAACTTGCTGTTATATTGACCTTCATTTACTGTGGCCATATTGAACTAGTCATATTGGAACTTGGTGTTATATTCACCTTCATTTACTGTGGCCATATTCAACTAGTCATATCGGAACGTGGTGCTATATTGTCCTTCATTTAATGTTGCCATATTGAACTAGTCATATCGGAACTTGGTTCTATATTGACCTCTATTTACTGTGGCCATATTCAACTAGTCATATCGGAATTGGTGTTATATTGACCTTCATTTACTGTGGCCATACTGTACTAATCATATCGGAACTTGGTGTTATATTGACCTCTATTTACTGTGGCCATACTGTACCAATCATATTGGAACTTGGTGTTATATTGACCTTCATTTACGGTGGCCATATTGAACTAGTCATATTGGAACTTGGTGTTATATTCATCTTCATTTACTGTGACCATATTCAATTAGTCATATCGGAACTTGGTGCTATATTGACCTCTATTTACTGTCGCCATATTCAACTTGTCATATCGGAACTGGGTGCTATATTGACCTCTATTTACTGTAGCCATATTCAACTTGTCATATCGGAACTGGGTGCTATATTGACCTCTATTTACTGTGGCCATACTGTACTCATCATATTGGAACTTGGTGTTATATTCACCTTCATTTACTGTGGCCATATTGTACTAATCATATCGGAACTTGGTGTTTTATTGACTTCATTTACTGTGGCCATATTCAACTAGTCCTATCGGAACTTGATGTTATATTGACCTACATTTACTGTAGCCATATTCAACTAGTCATATCGGGACTTGGTGCTATATTGACCTCTATTTACTGTAGCCATACTGTACTAATCATATCGGAACTTGGTGTTATATTGACCTTCCTTTACTGTGACCGTATTGAACTAGTCATATCGGATCTTGGTGTTATATTGTCCTTCATTTACTGTGGCCATATTGAACCAGTGATATCGGAACTTGGTGCTATATTGACCTTCATTTACTGTGGCCATATTGAACTAGTCATATCGGAACTTGGTGTTATATTGACTTTTATTTACTGTGGCCATATTGAACTAATCACATCGGAACTTGGTGCTATATTGACCTGTATTTACTGTGGCCATATTCAACTTGCCATATCGGAACTGAGTGCTATATTGACGTCTATTTACTGTGGCCATACTGTACTTATCATATCGGAACTTGGTGTTATATTTACCTTCATTTACTGTGGCCATATTCAAGTAGTCATATCGGAACTTGGTGCTATATTTACCTCTATTTACTGTGGCCATACTGAACTAGTCAAATGTGTACTTGTTGCTATATTGATGTCTATTTTCTTTGGCCATACAGAAGCAGTCAGGTTGGTACTTGGTGATATATTGATCTCTATTTACTCTGGCCATATAGAACTAGTCATACGGGTAGTTAGTGCTATATAGGGCTGTCATTGATTGGGTCTTTGTCATATCGACGATACTGATATATCGGAAGACAGATATCGACGATACATCGATATATCGATTATTAAGTTAGAGTAACAACCTATTTGTTCATGTACATGCTATATACCTTCTTGTTAATGTTATTTTTAGTTTAAATGTCTCCTTTTCATGTTTTTTATTTGTATTTATGTATTTCCCTATACAGGTAGTGCCGACTAGTTGGAAAAGACTGCTACGGTATAAGTTTAGACATGACCTTTATTGACAACTTACGTTACTAAGGGCGCATTTTTGCAGGCAGTAAAGTTGTTTTAGAGGGTCCGAGTGTTTATCTGGATAGTTTTTTTTCTCTGTGTAAAATATCGATTTTTTTAAAATGGGAATCGATAATCGATCGACCAAAAAATATCGTTGATGCATCGATATCACTTCTATCGATGACAGCCCTAGTGCTATATTGACGTTTATTTAGTGTAGCCATAGAGGACTAATCAGAAGAGTTCTGTTTTGAATACTTCGTCTCACTGATGGTAACATTCATGCTAATTGTAAACAAGATTGCACCAGGCATGGCACCAGGCATGCCTCATGTGGTTCTTGGGCGATCTATGTATGAAAATAATTGGAACCACTGCCTTATCCTTGCATAATCATAAGAGGCGACTAAGAGGGTCTTAACACTTGGTTTTTGCTGTAGCTCTGTGATTCCAGTAGGTGCAAATTTTGATTTCATGCCTCATGTTTTTATTTCGATATACATAGATGTGAAACAAACAATTGCGCCATCTAACCTATACTGTTTTGGTGCGCCGTAAAACCCAAATAAATAAATAAATATGCACCAGGCATGTCAGCGGTATAGTCAAGATAAGCTGTCAAGGTCTGGCATGATGTTTTACTCTAACTGTGACCTTGACCTTTGAGATAGGACCCTGGTGCTTGCGCATGACACTTCGTCACACTGAGGTTAACACAAACAACAAATATCAACGAGATTTCTCCATGCGTATCAAAGTTTTAGTCTAAACACACAAATCCGGAAGGACGCATGGACGTACATATTCATACAGTTATTTGCTGTACAAAGACTTTAGCTTCTTACACCTTATTTATCTTCTTTTTGCTTATACATCTGCTCATACACAATTTTAAACTAGAAATTACTTTTGCAAAAAAGCGCATGTCTCCCCCAATGCAAAGTCCTATAGGCAAGAAGTCAATAGGGGTCAGGAGCGAAAGTCAAAGAGACACTGATGGTTGGCTGCAGTAGGGATCATCTACTTGGCATGTCCAGTCATCCCGCTATATTTCAACACAGCCTAGTGGTTTTCAAGTCACTGTTCAGGCTCCTGTGACCTTGACCTTTGATCAAGTGACCTCAAAATAAATAGGGGTCATCTACTCTACATGTCCAATCATCCTATTTAGTTTCAACATTCTAGGTCAAGTGGTTCTCAAGTTATTTTCCAGAAATGATTTTACATGACCAGGCCCCTGTGACCTTGACCTTTAATAGATTGCCCCAAAATCAATAGGGGTCATCTACTCTGCATGTCCAATCATCTTATGAAGTTTCAACATTCTGGGTCAAATGGTTCTCAAGTTATTGATCGGAAATTGTTTTCCATGTTCAGGCTCCTGAGACCTTGACCTTTTACAGAGTGACCCCAAAATCGATAGGGATCATCTACTCTGCATGTTCAATCATCCTATGGAGTTTCAACATTCTGGATCAAATGGTTCTCAAGTTATTGATCGGAAATGGATATCAATGTTCAGGCCCCTGAGACCTTGACCTTTAACGGAGTGACCCCAAAAACAATAGGGGTCATTTACTCTGCATGAACAATCATCTTATGAAGTTTCAACATTCTGGATCGATAGGTGCTCAAGTTATTGATTGGAAACGGTTTTCCATGTTCAGGCTCCTGAGACCTTGACCTTTAACAGAGTGATCCTCAAAATCGATAGGGGTCATCTACTCTGCATGTTCAATAATCCTATGAAGTTTTAACATTCTGGGTCAAGTGGTTCTCAAGTTACTGACCGGAAATGGTTTTCAATATTCAGGCACCTTGACCTTTGACGGAGTGACCCCAAAATCGATAGGGGTCATCTACTTTGCATGTACAATCATCCTATGAAGTTTCAACATTCTGGGTCAAGTGGTACTCAAGTTATTGATCGGAAATGGTTTTCAATATTCAGGACCCTGTGACCTTGACCTTTGACGGAGTGACACCAAAATCAGTACGGGTCATCTACTCTGCCTGCATGTACAATCATCCTATGAAGTTTCAACATTCTGGGTCAAGTGGTACTCAAGTTATTGATCGGAAATGGTTTTCAATGTTCAGGCCCCTGTGACCTTGACCTTTGACGGAGTGACCCCAAAAACAATAGGGGTCGTCAACTCCAGCAGCCCTACAACACTATGAAGTTTGAAGGTCCTAGGTCAAATGGTTCTCCAGTTATTGCTCGGAAATGAAGTGTGACGTACGGACGGACGGACAGGCGGACGGACGGACGGACGGACGGGCAAAAACAAGATGTCTCCCCCAGAGAGTGGGGGGTGGGAGACATGATCATGATTTTTATCGTTCGTAGCGCAGGTACAATATTGGTGGTATTATGCCTTTGCATATGGCCGCAGTACTTTCTTCACTATGGAAAAGAGACGTTCCCAATATTTTTATCATGTTACCGGAAACAAATAATTTTCTTAAGGCCAAACTATAAAATACAATTTCTTTATCAAGATGGACTGCTTCTTCAAAACGGAACTCGCCTCCTCTATTAAAAAGTGAGTTGTAATATATTTCTAGACAACTACGTAACATGTCTATGTTACAAATAAACTGTCCGGAGAAAGAGCCCTGACAAATTGACAATCTATTGTAGAAGTTCAGTATACCCGAATGCGCCTCATGTAAATTTGCACATGAAGCTCTCGGCCTTCTTACGTCATTTGTCTCATACGTCACCCGTTTCGGAGAAGTGAAACAGTAACAACAAGGACGCGAACATAGAGAATAACCATATTCTGTTTTATTTATTAAAACTGTTGGAAAAATGATTGTTAAAGGAACTGGAAATAATTCAATAAGGATACTAAACTACAGGTTATCTTTGAACCATGCTTTTGGAAATGATGTTGAATTCAATGAATCATCGTTTCAAGAGCATGGTGCGATCGGTGCCTGGATTTCATCGAGATGATCGACGAAGTCAGACTTACGTTACGATGTCGTCGAGGAGACAGACAAATAAAATTAAATTTGTTTGTGAATTGTAAATTTTGGAGGGATCACAACTTTGGTGGATTAACAGTGAGTCAGTTTACCTTATAAATGTTCATAGCGAGGTCGAAGAGCAGGCCCGAAGGGCCTGCTCGAGAATCGAGCTTTACGGTAACGCAAGTATACTTTCACACTTGGTGATGGATTTGAAAAGTTTCGTCGGAAGTTTTAAAAAAGCGCACACTAGCGGACTGGTGCTCACAGGAAGTACTTCTTTCCGGAGTGAATACAGAACTTCATTCAATTGCTAAAAATTACTCATCACTTAACAATAATGAAAAAATGATTTCCAGTTGTTTGAAAAAAATATTGTTTTCATTTAAAAGATCAAGCATCGGCCAGAAAATGGAAAAAATGTCATAATAAGCCAAAAGAAACGGGAAGGCGGTAATGACGTCACCGTGACACCGGCTTCCCATAAATTTTTCACTGTTATAGGTATGGTGACACTAAATGTAGACTTTTTCAGTGAATAGGTTCTCCAGAGTTCTTGTGGCTAGTGAATAGTTTCTTTGTGACAAATAAATGATGCATAATATTTTTAGATAAATCCGATTTCTTTGAGCTCGCTTTGAGGCTTTGCCTTATTTCATATTATTTCTTTTTAAAATAACTTTTGTTTATTCAGAACAGGACAATTTCGCAACTATCAAAATTAGATTCGAGCCGCTCGTGAGACGTGGAATTTGATTCATTTCCCGTAATAATCCCGCGACAATGTAATTACTTAACATTTTCATTGACCTACCTGATTTGCATATTTCCCATGATGACTTGTGGTCAAATTCAACATGGCGTCCCGCATCGATTTGGATGCGCGATTGATGACGGAAAAACACAGGTGCCCGGCGCGTGACCTGGACCCCCCAACCCACACACTACAACCCCCCCTGTTTTAAAAAATAAAAAAATATCATCAAAATCCTGTAAAACACCATCAAATATTCATATTACAATCAAATAAATAGTTTCAAACAAAAATAATATGAACTAAGGCAAAGCCTCAAAGCGAGCTCAAAGAAATCGGATTTATCTAAAAATATTATGCATCATTTATTTGTCTCATAGAAACTATTCACTAGTCACAAGAATTCAGGAGATCATATTCGCTTGAAAAAAGGTCTACATTTAGTGTCACAATGCCTATAACAGTGAATACCATACGTTGCAAAATTTATGGGAGCCGGTGTCACGGTGACGTCATTACCGCGTTCCCGTTTCTTTCTGCTTATTAATGACATTTTTTCCATTTTCTGGCCGATGCTTGGTCTTTTGAATGCAAATAATATTTTTTTTTCAAACAACTGGAAATCATTCTTTCATTCTTGTTGAGTGATGAATATTTTTTAGCAACTGAATGAAGTTCTGTATTCACTCCGGAAAGAAGTACTTCCTGTGAGCAACAATCCGCTAGGGTGCGCTTTTTTAAAACTTCCTACGAAACTTTTCAACATCACCAAGTGTGAAAGTATACTTGCGTTACCGTAAAGCTCGATTCTCGAGCAGGCCCTTTGGGCCTGCTCTTCGATCTCGCTAATATGAAATAAGGCAAAGCCTCAAAGCGAGCTCAAAGAAATCGGATTAAGCTAAAAAAATATATACATCATTGTCACAAAGAAACTATTCACTACTCACAAGAATTCAGGAGAACCTATTCACTTGAAAAAGTCTACATTTAGTGTCACCATACCTATAACAGTGAATGTCATACGTTGCAAAATTAATGGGTGTGACGGTGACGTCATTATAATCTGGTTCCCTGTCCAATATTGGTCCCCATTCAAAATGGCTTCCAATTATTGGATCAGGTAACCACTAAGCAAAATAGCCAAAATTGTGGCTAACAGACTGCGTCGTATAATAATATTTGAACAAAGCTGATTCCGTAATCAAAATATATACCAGTCGAGCACCTGAATAGCTCGGCCAATGAGATAGTGTCCTAGATTTTACCAACCAATGAAATCTTATCCTTGTTTCCAAGGTAAATAAAGAATGGCATATCAACAACAACAACATGAAAACTTTTTCCCTCGATTCATTCGGAAAAATTTGAATTTCTATGACGAAAGTACTTCATTTCGTTGTATTTTATGCATGGTCATCAGAGAAAAACACAACTTATGCCTCAAGTAATAATGTCTTTGTTCAACAAATGAAGAAAAGCTGAAACTACCAGAAAATGCTGCCCAAAAAGGGACACCTGCACTTTTACCGGTACGCACATTTAATAAATACACGCCATTTTTTCCTACTGCCCCCACAGGCCCGTTTTTTCTTTTTTCTTTAATGAATAAATTATTGTTACAATTTATTTAAATGATTGTAACGAGCACGTCCTGTCTTTTAAATCCTAGCAGTAAAGTGCATTCTAGCCCCCCCCCCCCCCACCCACACACACCAAACAAAAAAAAATAGGCATGCCAGTGACACATGTTGACTCTTGTCAGTCTTGAATTTTGCCCAATAAAATTTATTATATTAGATATTTACAAGTCTTGTCTTTTCAAAATAAGTTCATTGATAAATGTGCAAAGTCAAATCTTGTCAGGTTCCTCATGCATAAAACAGTCTCCCACATTTATAATCATCATATTTGCCAAAATGTGACAAAACCCTTATTTATTTTCATTTACACCTGCAATAAATACCCTCCCCAGTCTCCTTCAAAACAAAACCAGGGACTTGCAGTTATAACTTGTCTTCAATATTGAATGACCATTCACTTAAAAATGCATATTTTGCATAAAATGCCAATTAAATGTTCATGTACTATTAAATCACTCTCAGCTAGAATCATATGATCAAATACACACATAGCTTAATTTATGTGTGTCATGCATCTTCACTACAGGAATGTGCATGTCACATGAAGGCTGAAGACTGGCAATTTTCAATGGAATGCAGTTTATCATAATGTGATACCTGCTTTAAGGGCCACATTCAGTATTTTGGTTTATGAAGTTGCAAAGTTTCTTGAGGATTCCAAGCATATGACCGCTTGGAACATTGTGTAAGCATACCTGAAATGGTGCAAACTGACTTATATTTGAGGCAGTTTGAGCATGAGTTGTTTTTTTACAAAATGTCACAAGTAAATTTTCTATATAAGCAACTTGACTAAGGTGATGGCTTTGACAGTCAGCAATAATAAAGAGTAATGTAAATAAAGTTCTGTGAGTGATTCAATGAAGCCAGCTGAACTTTTGTCTAAAATGATTGATGTATTAATTTTAGGCTGTCAAAAATCAATGCTTTTTGTATTTTGGCCCCTTTCAGATCAGCCCATGCTTCCCCCAATAAACATCACAGTGAGATGTGCACTTACAGCACAGCTATAACTACCTAACAAATTTTGCAGTCTTGACTATCACTTCAAAGAGTATTTTTCTTTTATATTTTTTTTATTCATTAAATAATTATGACATGGCCATATCTAAAAGATTTAACAAAACTGTCTCTAGACAGAGAATGTAAGTCAATGTGTCAAAGTAAAAAAAAATGTTTTTGTATATTTACAGTTATTTTCATTACAGTTACCTATAATACATCTATATAGGTACTTTTAAACTATCTATCACAAATATTTGTTACTTGTACATTTTTAAGATAAAGAAAAGCAACAATAATTTTATTAAGGTACATAATGCAATGAGGACAGTCACATTTCATGGTGTGAGATCCCTTAATTGTTATAAAAATGTATTGGGACAATAATGTACATTTTGGTGATTAGTATGCAAGTATATGATCTTGAATTTATCATGTACTGTATATTAGTCTTTCATATTGTCCTTGTACCAACAAATTATTGTGTGGGAAAGGACTTCGGACACTTTCTATATGAATTTGCCTACTCCAAGAGTGAAAAATAAACCACTAAGAAATAAGTATTTAATTACATATACCATCAAAATACATATTTGAGATTATTTCTTAAAGTCAAATTTTTCAATATTTTTTCATAAAATGGTAAGTTTTGCTCTAAATAGAATTACTTACCCTGTTATATACATATAAAAGCTATTTTGCTTTAAAGAACATTGTTCCCCCCCATGCATCAAAACCATATTTGACCAGCATATGTAGATATTAATTATACACATTTTCTGTGACTATTGTGTTGATGCAAGGGGTGGAACAGTACTTTTAAACAAAAAATATAACTACAGGGTGTTCCCAAATGTAAAGTAACCAATACTTTTTATTATCATTTTTAATAATTTGATAGTCACATATTTTTACATCTGTTTGTAACTAAAATACTATACAAATGTTTGAATGGGCACATATAGGCATGTTATACATGTAGAGTAGTGAGAGAAGCAAATACTGTTAATTCATTATTATTCATTGGGTTAAATTTTCATTCGCATATCCTGTTTGTTTGTTGTAGTAGATTGGCAAATGTGTGCTGTAAAATACTAGCAACACACCAGGTAATCTTCTGCATGCCCTCCTCGCGACGCGCACACCAGGATGTAATTTGTTTTCCATTTTGTTTTTATTATTATTTTTTTTTTTTTTTGTATTTTTTATATATTTTTTATTTCTTTGTTTTTTTCATCTTTTCTGTGCATTTATATTTATTTCTTTTAGACACATACTACATGTGACACGCATTCATCACTTCATGTTCTTCCTTCAGTAAAAACTGAATTGAAGATTTTCTTTGCGGCGGACTAGGCCTAAACACAGCAAAAAAAGGGGCAATATGTGCACAGCATTTTATCTGATCCTGACTATAGTCTATCCAACAGAAATAAAGCTTGGCATTGATATGCCTGTGATGCATAGGTCAAGAACAGTAGCTTCTTGGCAGGTCATATCAGTGACGGTTTCACATTCAGTGTGATGCCACGAAAGTGATGTGTCAAGTCGCTTTCCATGCAGATGGCATATACAAATACGGCTAAACGCGAACACGAACTAAACGGTCCAGCCGAGTTTCAGGTGGAACTTTTAAGGAGCGACCTGCTTCAACTTTTCGAATATGTTTTGCCCACAACTTCAGCCCTGAATAGACAACATTATCTATAGATGGGTTGTTGTCAGACTTATCCGGATTTAACTTTTTCCGATCCAGCTTCCTTAGGCAAGCCTCAGATAGAACTGTCATTTCGGATACATTTAATACATGTTTAAGCGAAATGAGCCGTGCTATGAGAAAACCAACATAGTGGCTTTGCGACCAGCATGGATCCAGACCAGCCTGAGCATCTGCGTAGTCTGGTCAGGATCCATGCTGTTTGCTTTCAAAGACTATTGGAATTGACAAACCGTTAGCGAACAGCATTGATCCTGACTAGACTGCGCAGATGTGCAGGCTGGTCAGGATCGATCAATGCTGGTGGCAATTGCACTATGTTGGTTTTCTCATGGCGCGGCTCAAATATTATGTGTGCCACTGGTACTTATCCTAAACAAAATCCCACCCTACGGCCTTGATAAGATTACTGACTTTTCTTATTATTAATGTTATGCATCACACAAATAGCTGCCATCACTTATAACAGAGCTATACAGACATGTACATGTACTTAAATAACTACCTGAACCACTGTAATAAAACTGACCGGTCACTTATACATGTATACCTATTCACACAATGTAATGCGTCAATAACTTTACATTATGAACAGTGTATAGATAAATCAAGTACAGGTTGTTTGGAAAAATATCGTTCCCTTTTTTATTTATTTATAGGATTTTAATCTTAAAATGTTATTTTTTCCTTAAATAAACAGATTTTGTCACTTTTTTCGACTGGAATTAAAATATTTAAAACTTCCGTAAAGTGATGACATTATATTTTCACGGAAATTTAAACATTTTATTTTTTCAAGAAAATATACCCTGGCCCAGATAAAATAAGAAAAACATCTTGATAGGAACAGATACAAATCAGTTTCTGCTGTAATAAATTAACTAATACATTGGTTTATCACTGACTAGAAACGCTTTGGGTATTGTTTAAATACTTAAGGAGAAATTTGCATTTGAAATGTAGGCTAGAAGCATATGATAGTGTCCGAAGTCCTTTAGAGAAAGCCTGTTATGTTTTATGGTTATCTATATTATTTCTCAAAGTGTATACCAAAACAAAATTGTACAAAAATACACAATTAATGACAAAAAAACCCACAATGTTTTGTAAATTGGAAGTCCAAATAAATATTTCTCATATACAAAGGCTTAGACCTCACATATAAGTTGATTTCCTTTTTGTGAAATTTGGAGACTCAGTGTTATTTCAAATCAGGAATTTTTAATGCTATTTACTCTGGAAAAAATGTTTTTATCAAAATTTACTAAAACTATCTGTTTGAGATTTTTCTGTATGAATAAATAGCACTTTTGGGTAAAATTTACTTTTATGTTGCTGTGCTGAACCATGATATACAAGAAAAAAGGACATGTCAGGAAAGGACAAACAGCAAAGTATGGGCTTAAAGTAGTATAATTTTCTGAGTAATTGTAAAGTCTTTTATACCTATTCAATAAAAAATGGGGAAAACTGGATTTCTGTGAAACCAGGCCTCTTCCTACATTCTTACAATTATGGAGTGTGGAGTGTAGCAGGCATTTTTTTCAAACTGGAAAATATATCATTTTTGAAAACATTTTGGCACAATAACCTTTAAATTTCACTCAGAGTGTATATTAACTGTTTACAGAAGTAACAGATTGGTCAACACATTCTGATGTTCTCCAATGAAAAACTTGCATTTGGTCAATCTCATTTAAGAAACATGTTTAAAATGAAAAATAGGCATATTCTTATACAACTGGCATCATTTCCAAGAAATCATAGAAAATCCAAAATAATTTTTATGTGTCAGCTGCAAAAAAAAGAAGAAAAAAACCTATTCCACTATTTTCCATATACTACATACTCTTATAAATGCATTCCTAAGTTTCCTCAAATATGAATCTTCAAAAATTACTTTGCCTGCAGTGCATATAAATTAAAACCAAAATGACTTATAAAGGGAAAATAAAATGTTGTTGTTTTTTTTTCAGTAATAAAAATTATGAAAAATATTGTTTGTTTGCAGTGATCTGATATAGATGCTTTTCCCCCATTTCTGCCAACACAGACATGACAAAAATACAGACAAAGAAAATTCGAGCTGTCAATATTTAGGTTAATAATGAATAAATTATTACATTCTACAGAAATAAGTAAATAGTTAATACAATTTTTTCTGTATGCCTGGGCTTCCTGCTAGGATTTGAACCTAGAATTCTTACAGAAGTAAGTGTGTTTCCTTACACTACAAGAAGTAACCCCATAGCAACACAGACATTTTAGAGCATCCTAACACTTTCATTTATATATAATATGAAAGTGCAATTAGTTCCCAAATCTGCAATAACAGATGATAACTGAAAAGAAATATACAAAACGGCAACCTATATTATATATGTGACGGGTGATACTTGTAAATATTTCAATGAAACAAAATTAAATACATCATGAACTGTTGTGATATGTGCTGATAAATTAGCAACACTTGGTAGTATGTACATGTAAAAATAGCAAAATGAACCGCGCCATGAGAAAACCAACATAGTGTGTTTGCGACCAGCATCCGTGCAGTCTGGTCAGAATCCATGCTGTTCGCTTTCAACGCCTCTTGCAATTAGAGAAACCGTTAGTGAACAGCATGGATTCATGCTGGTTGCAAAATCACTATTTTGGTTAGACCTATACATAGATCTCTGAATTCGGCTACCCCTGTCGGGCCTCGGTCAGATAAAATACATGCGATCAGCTGTTTAGATGGCATAGAAGCTATGAATATATTTTGGTCTTCTCAATCTCATGGTGCAGCTCAAATGAAAGTGAATTTTGTTGTTGTTGAATCTATAAGTGTCAAAATTAAAAATATGTTTCATATTTATAAACAAATGGATGCGGTAACCGGATCCCTTGACCCTATGTCTACCGGTCTGGGTATGTTATAATTTACTGGTAATTGCTATTGGGAAAGGAAGTGTCTAGCCGTCCGGTAACCGGACGACTAGCCTGCGTTCTAGTCGTCCGGTTACCGGACGGCTAGCAAATCCTCAGGGGATTTTCTAGCAATGTTGGCAAAAAGCTGGTCAATTCTCATATTGACCGGGCCGGCGGTCAATACTGGTTAAAACCGGTCAATACCGGTCAATACTAGTCGATTCAATACTATGGTCACTCTTGGTTGGTCAGTACTGGTTTTATCAACACTTTTACATAATGTACATTCACAGATTAGCACAGGCTGTAATAGTAATATACCTTTCTCATATATTTATGTGTTAAAAGAAAATATGTTAACATATTAGAAAGTAAAATGTTCTTTTGGATAGCTAATACAATATACTTTAATACAAACATTTCAGTTTTTACATACATTTGCATGTCATTGCACATTAAGTATCCTTTTATGCTTGTTTTTTGTCCCAACCCTAACGGTTTAACAGTCAACTTGTTCCTTTGCTTGCAGAATGTTGTTTTAATGAGTTTTGCATACCTATATTGTCTCATTATATTCCTTAAGACTTATTGTTTGCACTAATATTTCAGATATTGCTGTGTTTCTACTCAACCCAGCATCAGGGCATCCTTAATTTTGTCCCAACCCTAACGCTTTTTTGTCCCAACCCTAACATGCTTTTTTTTTAACTTGTTTACTGTAACAGGATTAATGGTAAAATGTTTTAGAGACATTATTTACAACAACATATTCAAGCTTTTTCATATAAAATTTCACTTCAATGTTCTTGTACAAGTCCTTCTACTTTTTCGCATCATATAAGCTGAATATTTCAGGAAACGAAAAGTCAAGTACACGGAAAGACAAAAATAAGGAAAGTGTATCTGAAATTAAACTAAATCTAGTTAATCCTAACTGTAACTTGTTAAAACAGTGCATTTCAATTCATTAATTTAACATATAGCTTTTAGTAAGTCACTTTAAGCCTTCTAGTCAGTACCGTTAGGGTTGGGACGCTTTTTTGGCTTTAATGACAGTTGCTGAATTAATTATGTGTTTTCAAATGCAGGAAAGGAGTACATGACTGTATTAAAAATTAAAATTGAAATTAACAACAAAGTTAACATAAAAAAAGAAATCATTAAGCAAAGAAAGTAAAAGTAAAAGCAAATCAAAGGCTGTGGCATACGTAAAATTTAAAGACAATGAAATTGAAATGAGCCGAAAATACGAACAGTAAACTCTGCTTATTACGAACTCCTTGGGGATCTTTCATAATTATGTGCTCCTTACATCCCGAGTTACTTTAGTTATATCCACATAAAATGATTTACTTATAAATGTATGATATATGTAAACTGAAGAAAAGGAATACAACAAACAAGAATTATCAAGTCAGATATGATAAAAGTGGTGACCATCAATTTCACATTTATTTTCTACTGTTGTAGTTTTATATTTCCCCTCCATATCTATTTTTTATTTATGAGCAAGTAACTGAACACAGTGACAGTCTTAATGATATTAATTCAAGAAAGTTGATTTTATCTTACATATCTTAGCTGGAAGAACCATATTATAAACTCAAAGACCATTTTACCTCTACAATCAATCTGTTTTCTGGTTACAATCATGGTAAGTCAGTTACATCCTTGAAAAGCGAGTTTATCTACATACATCATATAAATGCTCACTTTTATTAAGAATCAAATTTAAATCACACAAATACTGCAGAAAATTACATGTATTTTCGATGTATTTTATTTGCCATTAAGATATTAATGCAGGCTTAGATATTCATTTATGCAAGTCTGGCAGGGAAAAATATGATGCAGATGACAAAAGAAAAATCCAAAAACAACATATCTTTTAAAATACTGATACTAAAGAATATGTAGATCTTTATGAATACATGTACACTATTGTCCAGTCTTCCTTTTCCGACAGGAATACTAATATATTGTTCACTTTACCTAAAGATTTGTTTCAACCATTTATATGTACATTAAATAAAAAAATTTAGGACCAGGTCAAACAAATATGCTAGTTATATCCAAAGCTGTTATAACCAGTATTTACTGTAAAATCTAAGAGTGCTCAGTATTAGAACATTGTTTACATTGTGGAATTGACAATACCTTTGAGATCAGTGAATTATACCAGTCATTGCTACAGTTTGCAAGTTTTTAGTTCTCATATTTGTTGAACATACAGCACTATGTCCCAACTCTAACGCTACAAAGACAATTATCTTCATAAAAAAGTGTTAAAAATAAATAATGGTGGTACTATTAACTATATTAAAGTATGTTTTATAGGTTGCTTTGTTATGTTATTAAGTAGTTATGTTGATATTTTTGTTCATTCTCGTGACAATTTTTTAAGCTAATGAAAACGTTTCATTTTAAAACTTCCTTGTAGTGTAAGATTCTTGACAAGAAAGATCATACTTAGCAATTTACTTTAAATAAGATTATTAAGGAACATTTAACAGTAAGTTGTGAAACAATATTACTGTACAAGGAATGTTTTAAATAAATCTAACCACTTAAAAGCAGCATTTTTATGTTACTGAAAAATGTCCCAACCCTAACATTTTTTGAAGATTCCCTCATTTTGTGATTTTTTCTTAGAAAGGTAAAGGGGAGAATATATTTTTATTGTTGTATTGATTAATTGTTCCCCCAAGGTTATGTTAGAGACACTAAAATGTGAACAACAGTGTTTTAAGCCTTTTGTTATTAGTAAACATAAAACATTTGATATTTTCTTGATAAATACATGTAGCAAAAATAAATCGAAATCAGGTTCAGACTGTAATATTCTTTTATGTTTGTTGACCTAAGTTTCCCTGTATTATGTGAATACTTTCAGTTCTGAAGAAATCTAATTATTAATAACACTAGTCATTTCATAAATTCACATGCATATAACATGTCCCAACCCTAACAGTCAAATTAAAACTACTGGCTAATATCAGAAACTAATATCTTATGGGTGGTTCATATTAGAATAATGAAACTCGACACATACATAGATGTTGCATTGTTTTATGTGTTAAGCTGTTAGTTTTTATTCTACATGTTCATAATTACTCAAAATAAAATTTCTATTTGTCATTATTGACTTTCTTCTATTCATTTTCTGAATTATTTTGAGAAAAAAAATACTGAAAAGCAAATATGGCCCATGTAAAACACAGAAATCCATTTGTTCAAATCATGTGCACCCTAGAATAAGTTTATCTACTGTCAATCATCATTTACTTTGTGACTTTTTCAATGTAACTTTAGCAATTTTTCTTTAATTTTTGTATTAATTTGACAACATCCTTGTAGCGTTTTTCAAAAACGGTCAATTACTTTTCTAAAACCTAACATTTTTATAAACTTTGATGGTTATGCTGTCTAATGAAACTAAAAAAAGTTAATTCAAAGACAATATTTTTTTTGACAAAATGTCACACTTTATTTGCTCTAGGCCATATAAAAACTAGAAAATGCTTTTGTAAAAAAGCGCATGTCTCCCCCAATGCAAAGTCCTATAGGCAAGAAGTCAATAGGGGTCAGGAGCGAAAGTCAAAGAGACACTGATGGTTGGCTGCAATAGGGATCATCTACTTGGCATGTCCAGTCATCCCGCTAAATTTCAACACTCGTGGCCTAGTGGTTCTCAAGTCACTGTTCAGGCTCCTGTGACCCTGACCTTTGATCAAGTGACCTCAAAATAAATAGGGGTCATGTACTCTGCATGTCCAATCATCCTATTAAGTTTCAACATTGTAGGTCAAGTGGTTCTCAAGTTATTTCCAAAAAATGATTTTACATGAACAGGCCACTGTGACCTTGACCTTTAATAGACTGACCCCAAAATCAATAGGGGTTATCTACTCTGCATGTTCAATCATCCTATGAAGTTTCAATATTCTGGGTCGAGAGGTTCTCAAGTTATTGATCGGAACTGGTTATCAATGTTCAGGCCCCTGTGACCTTGACCTTTAACGGAGTGACCCCAAAAACAATAAGGGTCATTTACTCTGCATGAACAATCATCCTATGAAGTTTCAACATTCTGGGTCGAGAGGTTCTCAAGTTATTGATTGGAAATGGTTTTCCATGTTCAGGCCCCTGTGGCCTTGACATTTAACAGAGTGATCCTAAAATCGTTAGGATTCATCTACTCTGCATGACCAATCATCCTACGAAGTTTCATCATTCTGGGTCAAGTGGTTCTCAAGTTACTGACCGGAAATGGTTTTCAATGTGCGGGCCCCTGTGACCTTGACCTTTGACAGAGTGACCCTAAAATCGTTAGGGGTCATCTAGTCTTTATGACCAATCATCCTATTAAGTTTCAACATTCTGGGTCAAGTGGTTCTCAAGTTACTGACCGGAAATGGTTTTCAATGTTCAGGCCCCTGTGACCTTGACTTTTAATGGATAACCCCAAAATCGATAGGGGTCATCTACTTTGCATGTACAATCATCCTATGAAGTTTCAACATTCTGGGTCAAGTGGTTCTCTAGTTATTGATCAGAAATGGTTTTCAATGTTCAGGCCCCTGTGACCTTGACCTTTGACTGAGTGATCCCATAATCAATAAGGGTCATCTCCTCTTTATGACCAATCATCCTATCAAGTTTCAACATTCTGGGTCAGGTGGTTCTCTAGTTATTGATCGGAAATGGTTTTCAATGTTCAGGCCCCTGTGACCTTGACCTTTGACGGAGTGACCCCAAAAACAATAGGGGTCATCTACTCTTCATGACCAATCATCCTATGAAGTTTCAACATTCTGGGTTAAGTGGTTCTCTAGTTATTGATCGGAAATGGTTTTCAATGTTCAGGTCCCTGTGACCTAGACCTTTGACGGAGTGACCCTAAAATCAATAGGGGTCATCTACTCTTCAGGACCAATCATCCTATGAAGTTTCAACATTCTGGGTCAAGTGGTTCTCTAGTTATTGATCGGAAATGGTTTTCAATGTTCAGGCCCCTGTGACCTTGACCTTTGACGGAGTGACCCTAAAATCAATAGGGGTCATCTACTCTTCATGACCAATCATCCTATGAAGTTTCAATACTCTGGGTCAAGTGGTTCTCTAGTTATTGATCGGAAATGGTTTTCAATGTTCAGGCCCCTGTGACCTTGACCTTTGACGGAGTGACTCTAAAATCAATAGGAGTCATCTACTCTTCATGACCAATCATCCTATGAAGTTTCAACATTCTGGGTCAAGTGGTTCTCTAGTTATTGATCGGAAATGGTTTTCAATGTTCAGGCCCCTGTGACCTTGACCTTTGATGGAGTGACCCCAAAAACAATAGGGGTCGTCTACTCCAGCAGCCCTACAACCCTATGAAGTTTGAAGTATCTAGGTCAAATGGTTCTCCAGTTATTGCTCGGAAATGAAGTGTGACGTACGGACGGACGGACAGGGCAAAAACAATATGTCTCCTGGGGGAGACATAATAACAAAGCAATTTGAATGATATAAAGTTTTGTTCATTAAAAAGTATAGTGGTCAATACTGGTCGATTCAATTTTGGTCCTTGGCAAAGTGTCCTGGTCAGGCTCCATTTTGGACAACACATTTAGATTGGTCAATACTAGTTTATTCAATGCTTTTACCTTCTTACACTAGCCTTTTTTTAAAATTAATTAAAGATTTTATTACTATAAATTAACACTCATTGAAATGGACAGTACTGGTCAATTCAAATTTTGGTCCAACACAATATTTCTGATCAGTATAATGTAGTGGTCAATACTGGTCAATAGAATACTTTGATTGAATTGCTTATTTTAAAGATAAAGTTACCATGTTCAAGCATTGAGAATAAACAGTACAGTGAGATTATTGATCATGACAGCTAATTAGTTCCAGCAACATACCTATTGTATATTGTAAGACATGGTGTCATTTAGGCAATGGGACAATTGCTATCAAAACACAAACCACTTCAATGAAAGGGTCCAGCTAGGTGTTCACAGCAATTTTTCATTAAATTACTTATACCAGTAAAAATAATTAGATTTATCACTTGCGAATCAAACACTTACTCCTACAGTTTATCATTTTATGAAATGCTTTCTACAAATTAAGTTTAGTTGAATTAGTTTTTCCACTTATTGTGACATTTTTGTAGAAAAATAATATATCTTTGTAATCTAATCTAACAGAAAATGTTCAATGATCAATAAAAATTCAACCAGTTGACAAACCGACCACTCCTGACCAATTTGGGAGTATTGATTATGTTGTTTTAACTAAATAATAATGACTGCATTCACCATAATCAGCCCCAAATGCTCTTAAACAGTCATTATTTGATTGTTTATAAACTTGGCAAAATATCTTAACAGTCAGTATTGACTAATTGACCAATCGACCAGTATTGACCGGTATTGACCACTTCAGGGAGTATTGACCGGGGCGGTTTTAACCAGATAAAACCGCTGGTTAAAACCAGGGTCGGTTTTAACCACCCAACATTGTTTTCTAGTCGTCCGGTAATTGATTTCTTAATGAATAAGTAATGATTTTATATACTTTTAAATGTTATTTACTTAAAATATCAATACTTATCTGATTTTTCAGTCAATTAAACGCAAGGGATCGTGTTTGTTTACAAATCCGTTGATATTCTAAAAAGTGATGTTTTTTCTAAAGGCCTAAACTTTAATCTTTAAAACACAAATTTATATATATATTTTTTTGAAGAATGGAAAGCTTAAAAAAGGGCAATGCATTCATTAATTTTGACTATGATTATTTCAAATTAAAATGGATTAATTTTGAACGCTGAACTACTGTTTTTCTCAAAGTTTTGAACATCACGCTGCTGCTTTTGAAATTAGATGTCATTTAAAACTGTAAATACTAATGCATTAAAAAATATTTGAATACTAAAATATGAAAATTGAAAGTTCTTCAAAACTGTTTTAATTTTGAAAATCCAGTAAAAAAGTTATTAAAATTTAAAAATTCCGATCCCATAGAAGCCTCAAGATGAACAAATTTTAATAAGTGACGTCACGTCGATTTCGCCATTATTGAGATCGGCAAACTTCCATTTTATCAGCTGAATAATGCAGTTATTTATCGTAACTTTTATTGTATGTATTTACACAAACTTTTGTTTACAGATAAGTATCGATATCTCAAGTAAATAACATTAAAACTATATAAAATCATGTCTTATTCATTACGAAATCAATTACCGGACGACTAGAAAAACCCCTGAGGATTTGCTAGCCATCCGGTAACCGGACAACTAGAACGCAGGCTAGGCGTCCGGTTACCGGACCGCTAGACACTTCCATTGGGAAAAGCTGAAGTAAGTTATCATCAAAATTGCCTCTTTCCATTTGTTATTAAAGAATCTATACATTTGTATGAAAAACAAGTATATACAGTATGAGGCGTTAGACTTGAACTTAGATTATTAATCAAATGAAAATCAATTATTTGGGGACGAACTGTCAAAACAAGAGCGAGATGACTGGGGGCGAATCGGCAGTATGCCATCATTTACGCGTATTTTTAAGACCTTCGTCTACTTGACATTAAACAAACAATGAAGAACAGTAAATCTATAACATTTGAATGAAATGGGATTTGTAACTGCCTGTATTGATTTGAAACAAATCTACATTTCGTCAGAAAATAAAATCTCTCGGTAGCTTACCTCGCAGCCGCCGCCATATTTGTTTACCAAAATCCCATCAGCCAATCAGGCTACAGGGGGCCGTTTTATCAACGTTCTACGACATGTCGCAGGCATGTTTTTGT
>NW_026462557.1:0-69275 GCF_021730395.1 Mercenaria mercenaria
TTTTAAATACAGGTATGAATTGGTATCCTATTAGTTGCATTTATTGGTGGGTGAGGTGCCCTAATATTATGGGGGTTCAGGGGGCTCTCCCCCTGGAAAGTTTTTTAAACACAGGCATAAAATGGTGGCCTCTGGTGCATTTTTAGGTCTAGATTTTGAGGTATTACAGGGGTACCTTACACCCCTCTTGATTGGGTGTGTGTGTGTGGGGGGGGGGGGGGGGTCAGGGGTGCTCCCCTGGAAAGTTTTGAAATACAGGTATATAATGGTGGCTTCTGGTGCATTTCTGGGTCTTAATTTTGATATTTCTTACATAAAATATTGAGGACAACTTTTGGTACATGTAAGTAAAGTTTTATTTGGCTAATTTGTGAAATAAATGGCATTTACACACATAATATATAATTATATATCTAGCATTAAAAAGACAGCAACAATGAAAATTTCGTTGGAAACTGCTATTTTTGTCTTTCAAGTGTTTGATAGAGTGGGGATATTGCCCATTTGAAAAAATATCTCAACAGATGTATTATAATTTATAGCCAAAGATAGCATCAAATTACAGTATAGTCATAAAATCTAGGTCTTTCCTGGTAGAATTACTTACTGAATACACAACTAACCTACAAATTTCTGTAACTGTTGCTCAATAATGGAATTAAGAGGGGACACAACAATTACTGTTTTTCTGGTGATTTTTTGTAAAACCTGAAAAATTAAACTTTTGCCATAGCCTGTTGGAAGCACGGCCATAGTGTCTGTGCTTAGCGCCGATTTTACACAGTCAAATTGTTTCGGATGCAGATATGAATATGGAAACATATCTGCCGGCAGTTCTTTGTTAACATTGCATAACGCAATCTTTGTTGTCAGAATAAATGACAAATTATCTTGAAATTGCGTTCTTCTGTCATTGTTTCTAGTGACAACGGCAGCCATATTTGTTGTGTCATGTGACTGTACCAGTGTCAACCAATCAGACAACAGAAGTCGCTGGTGGTTACCTGTCGTACTTTTTCAAAGTTCGCAGAGGACCAGTCTAAAATGACGTCACCGTGACACCGGCTTCCCATAAATTTTGCAACGTATGATATTCACTGTTACAGGTATGGTGACACTAAATGTAGACTTTTTCAAGTGAATAGGTTCTCTCTTGTGACTAGTGAATAGTTTCTTTGTGACAAATAAATGATGCATAATATTTTTAGCTAAATCCGATTTCTTTGAGCTCGCTTTGAGGCTTTGCCTTATTTCATATTATACTTGAAGAAGAAAATGGCATTATTTTACGATATCGTTTGTGTTTGCTTTTATGAGACACCATTTTTGTTTGTTGTACTCGATTACAAAAAGGATGTGCTTGATTTACGATAAAATTGGATTACGCACTTAAATCGAGTAAAATACGTATCCCGTTTTTTCAATGCGTATCAGTACGCGTAGGTTTGATTTTAAATGCGTTTTTTGTAAATTTCAAAACGTATTTACGCAAATACGCATCTTATCTGGAGCTCTGATCATAGATATATAATGAAACATATTGTCTTGTAAGTTGTGTGATACACGGAATCGCATTAAAAAGTCAAGTCAATCTTCTTATTAGGGCATCCAATGCCAAGCCACTGCAGTCGAGAAAAGAGGTCTGCTCTACTCCATCTGCTGCTTGCTTGGCAAATCTGTAAATAAATGAGAATTTAAAATGAATAGAAAAATGTTTGATGTGCTTTATTAATAATATATGTATACCAAATGGTGCAAAACTTAAAACCTCCTGAAGAATACAGTAGAATAGGTGTACAGCATTTAACATGTGAGGTCCGGATCTAGAAATATTTGATTGTCACCAGCGAGGTGCATAGCATCATGAGGAGATACCTGGTATGGGAGGGGGGCCTCTGTCTATATTTGGGGTAAGAGTGGAGTCTCCTCCCTGAAAGTTATTGATATAATTATACTGTGTCATAATCATACATGAAATGGTGGCCTCTGGTGCAATTTTTTTTCTCTATTTAATTTCAAAGTACTGTAGGGTACGCTTCCCTCATTTCCTGGAATGCTTATGTTGTATTCATAATTTTAACACGTCCAAAACATTGCCATGATTGCGGAATGATACTAATTTCCAGGGTTGTTGACTACCAGCCCAGGGTGGGTAAACCCGCCTGGGAAAATCCGGGTTGGGCAAATTTACTCCTAAAAATGAATGAAGTTGGCAATACTGGGCAATAAAAAGTTTTTTCTATTTTTTTTACCAAAAGTTGAGTTTCTATGTTATAAAATGTGAGCTAATTCTTACATTAAGTTTTACTTACTTTGAAACCTTTGGTGAAGTGATAGGTAAACAACAACAGTTTCATTAACAAAATTATCATTTATTTAGTAATTTTACCCAACAAAATATTTTCCATGTGAAAGTAAACACCCTTCAACATTTATAGTTACAGATATATGAATTTATAAAGGACACAGTACGGTATTACTTTGAAATTGACGTATTATAATCTACACACTGCCACCCATCACATATTGAACAATCTCTCTAGGTCACAACTATAGATTTAAATTTGCTTAACATATGGTAGTCTAGTTCTTCTTTATCACAAAACATTCTGTAAATGAACACAAGTTTTGTAGTCTTTTTAATCCCAAGTCAGTGTTTCTGAGTTTGTGTGAATAATACCAAATTTTGAAAACCCCCTTTCTGCTGACACAGCTGATGCCAGCATATCTAGAAGGTTTTGGGCTACAGTACCCTACAGAGTGGTCTAAGGCTGATCTAAAACCAACACACTGCAAAAAGTCTATGAGCTTTCAGTCTCAATTTTGGTACTAACCACACTGCCACAGTCTTCACATTTTGCAATCTTTTTTAATCATTCTCAGTTTCGTGGTAATAGGATAGAAATGACAATGTGATCTTTGGAAAGTTGATTTTCAAGAGTAAAATGGGCAGATTTAAGTTGTTCACACTTTAATCCCCTAATCTTGTTCAATAAATGCTCAATTATCATCATAATAATGTCTATTCAATAGATTTTTATAGCATTAGGCATGCAGGTGTCACTGCTATCACTATATGGGTTGTATGTCAACTAAAGTGTTGAAATATGTATATTGAAGTAATTGTCAACTGAAATATTATATTGCCCAGTAACACCCGGGTTTTCCCAGTATTAACCACTGGACTAGGCAATATGCTTAAAACCCAGGTTTTTGCCAACCCTGCTAATTTCACTTCGGTAATGATTACATTTTACTCGGACTTTATCATAGACTCCCTGTGTAAAATCTCAAACTTTAAACTAAAATAAAGGTATAATTAAATCCATATAATATTTCAATGAAACTGCAGAGTTTTGTTGTTTGTAGCATCATCTGGGGCATATATGCAGTGAAAAATCTTAGATCTATTAGACTAATTTGATTTTTTAAATAGTGTGATATTTATTTCTAAAGTCACTAGTATAATTATGTTCATTGTAAATATACTTTGTTATACCAAAGTGGAAACTGGCAGGTACTCGAAAATGCAGCTCTGAGTCTCTGATTGGTCAGTTAGAACCCCTAATGTACGGTGATGTCTTTTAAAGATATGAATTGTTACTCGTCTTGCCGACTCAAAATAAAATTTATCTTTTCTATCTTATTGTCACAGGGTGAGAAAAATGTGCAGTCAGTCCGGTGCTCAAACCAGAGACCCCTTGCTTACAGGGCGTTTGCTCTACCAACTTGGCTAATCGGCTGCCTGACACAATATTCTTCCCTTATATGTAAATACACCCCCCCTACAATTGAAAGTTTGTCCTCGATTTCCGGAGACCATGGTACATAATATTGCAAGGGTGGTAAGACTTGACAAAGCAAACAGTCCCACATTGGGTGCAAAATGCCACAGGGTGAGAAAAATGTTCAGCCAGCCCGGGGCTCGAACCCAGGACCCCACGCTTACATGGGCGAGTGCTCTACCAACTGAGCTTACCGTCTGCCTAACACATATTCTTCCCTAATTATGTGACCAAGTTCGTACAGTGACATAATCTTCAGCTATATTCCAATTTTTTAAAATATCACAATCGGTATTTAAATCTATAGCATTGTAAAGCATCGGCAGCGGTGAAAATTTCATCGGATTCGGAAGTTGCTATGATATCAAGACCAAAAATGCCCAGTCAAACTGGGATTTTCTGTCTAGATTCTATACGCTGGTACTGATGATAAACCCGGACTGATGATAAAGTTGACCACCTTGGAAATATTTGATTGCAATCAGTTATTTATAAAATTGAACACACCGTCTAATAGTTCCACTTACAACACCAACTGGTGTAAACAAAAACAAAATTGGTAAATATTCTGTATAAATAAATGACTTACATTTTGCTATATAAAAATATTTATCGAAAATTACTGCATATGGGGAAGAGGGCGTTTTTTGATGATGCTCACTTGTCGACACATGAAGGCCTGACATCGGGTCACTTTTCATTATTTGATCAGGAATGACTGTTGCAGCTTTTTGGGGAAAATTTCAATATAATTCTACGATGAAAAGTTTGTAAATGAGAAAGTGGTCGAATGTATCATCAGTCAACGTTCGTACAGTCCCCGTTTTACAAACCCCTTTCACGGCCTCACTCTGTGTGAGTTTGCTTACTAAGTATAAATTTGAATAAAATAAAGTTTTCAGAAAATGTTAGGCTTTATTTTGATACCGACCATTGATTACAATTTGCAGAAATAAAAAAGTGACAGATAAAAAACCTCATTTTCTGTCCGGGTTTATCATGATCAGTACCAGTATGTATGCTAAGTCAAACAGTGACCATTCAGAGGTTATACATAACCTCTAACCAAGCAAAAAATTAAAGAAGAAAAATATTTATCAACCCCTGAACAGCTGAAGACGATATATACTGGGTATACCAATTACCGGGATATACATATTACCGTGAATGTCCTGTTTTGACACTTAACATGAAAATTGCTTTACAATTTTTCTCTCATTATTCATGCTCAATGTGCTTAGATTTTTAGCAAAACTATTTTTGAAAATTGGAGTGTCTTTCTTTTTATTTCACCCTGATCCCAGAAATTAAGGAATTTAGCTAAGTGTATTATCATATGTTTAAACTTCGCAATTTTTCACCGCAAATTTTCAGTGAAGTTGCTTATTTCTGCCATATCTTTTTCATATTTTGTTTGGCCCATTGTAAAATAGAAATGCTTTCTTTGTCTTAGATCAATTTAACAACTTCTTTAGATTGAAAGTTGAAATTCATGGTAATAGGTATATGCCAGAAAATGCTAAAATTCCCCACCTCTGTTCTTTGAATGACAGTAGTGGAACGTTTACTTGGTGTTTTGAAGATTTTTTTGCCAAAAGTCTAAAGCTAAAATATAAATTAATTAAACAGAATAGAATTTATCCTTTCATATAATGTCAATGATTTTGTTATAATTGAGAGTCCACTGAATATAAGACTCCCGGTAATTGGTATACCCAGTATTAGCTAAAAATATTCAGCTCAGAGATGTTTATATGCTGTTATGGATCTCTGCAATGGACGCGACCATCAGAAAATAAAAATAGCGTCAGTTAAGTTATGGTAGCCAGAACTAACCCAGTATAAATTCTACAGGCTCAATATCATATGCGGATCCAGCATTTTCTGTCAGAGGGGGTCCAAATTCTATGCTTTCTGCCAGAGGGGGTCCTAGTACACTTTTATACAAAATAACATTAAAATTAATTGTATTTACATTAAATTCCAAAATCCCAGGGGGGGTCTGGACCCCCGGACCCCACCCCTGGATCCGCGCATGAATATTGTATCCAGAGGTGGAGAAATATCAGAATGATGCCTCATTTAGTCATTATGAATCTAGCGCAATAAATCAGGCCTTTAGCGAAATCCACAAACTGAACTGTAAACTGCCATGGTCAAGGAGACAAATTATCCACAATCATAGATCGACAGAAGATTTTCAAAAAACTGATGTCCCATTTTCTTTAGTCGAAGGTCTTTAAAGTCAATAACAATATTTATATATAAAAGAACGTATTTAGTTATGCTACTATTATTACATATATATAAATAAACTTACCGCTAAATTACGGACAGTGACAGAAGGACCATCAATAATTTCCAACACACAAAGGAATAAACAAACGCGTGTGTATGTAGTTGACTGGTATCCGTTTTCACTCTTCGAATCATAAACGCAAGTCTCAGAAGTCGTGAACCAGCCATGTGTAATTGAATCGACGCGTCCATTTCATAACACGCTAAGATTAGGGGTGTCAGCTTGGTTAATGCATCATTTCTTATTTAAGTTCTAATCAGCGGTTGTAGGCGTTTATAATAACAAACATTTCGTAAGCTTTATACAAATGTTAAAAAGTTTTATTAATCCATTCATTTTAATAATCGGTAGATACTACAATATTTAAGAATGTAGCGACTGATCACCCGCGCACCCCGTGTACAAATAATGAAAGCATCCAATTCAAAACGCGAGGTTTTTGTGTAGTGTGTATAACCAACTACGGCTGCAGAATATACAGAGTCTCTGGTGTTGATGGAAAGGATTGTTTACCTAGAGGCAGCTTGGTAAGAAAAAGCATTTATCATAAAATATATTAAATCACAGTGTATCCCTGTTTCTCGTATTCTCAGGGTTTCTCATATTCTCGTTTTTTGCCTTCAAGTTGTCAAATAATTTATAATGTTTGTTATTTTCTAGACCACAGGCACGGGTCCAGTGTATATATATTTTTTTTTATATAAAAAATCCCTTTTTTTACACAATTAACCTTTTATATGTTAGTCAAATAAAAAAAACCCGATCACAGTATCATACTACTGGTTTACCAGTAGTTTCCGGACCGAAATCGCTATTTTGTGCCAGTAACTTCCAAACAAAACATAGTAGAAACATAAAATTTTCACAGAAAAAAGCTAGGTTCTTCGTTAACACCATGCAAAATTCGTATTTCACTTGGTTCATAACACAAATGTAGATGAGGCCTCAAACGGGGCAGTTAATTCCATTAATATCTCAGTTAGTCCGAGTAGTTTTCCGGACCTTTCATTGTAAAAGTTGTAAGCTTTCTGTAAAAGCAAAGATTTCCGATTTCGTTATATATATTCAAAATTTAAGCATAATTCTAAGGCGTGATGATGATTTGAAAAGAATATTTCAAGAATTTAACAAATACCAGATTTATAATACGCTCATAACAGTTACGACTAATTACGTTTGAATGACGTTTGCAACGTCTCGCTAAAATGACGGGACGTATTTAGTGGACTGGTAATATTACAAAAAAGAAATTAAGAACTTTTAATATAATTAACAACTTTAAAAAAAGAACAAGACCGGTCTTAAAATTGGTAGTCTAACGCCCTTGCCACTCGGGCACGGACACTGCTGCTAGACATTTGATTGATAGACGGTATCATAGGTAAATCCCTGTCTATTTTGGTTCCTATTTTTAATCGATAATTTAATGCCGTAGTGTGAATAGGTCGATTTTTTCTGACTTTCATTGTTTATTTTTATTACTATCGGAATGTTTTTACTGTATCATCTGTAAATGGGAGCATCAATTGACTGATGTTTACCTTCAAGGGGCCTAAAATTTTTGCGCATGCGCACTGTAACTGGAATTCCCCTGCAGTTGGCAATTTCTTGCGTAAACATTACATCGATGTAAGTTGAAACAACCGGGATATTCAAATAATAAATAAGTTCGGTAATGCTAGGTTTTCGCTATGTAAAAGCAAAAAAAGGTCTAGATGATATGATATTGTTACCCAGATGCTTTACGACATCGTAAAGCCTATACAGCACGAAATGTAAAAGGTCCGGAAAACTTCTTGGGTCCGGAAACTACTGGGAAACCAGTATATTTTATTTATACATAATATATATGATACTGTGACCGGATTTTTTGTCATCGATATTTTTTTCATTTGACTAACATAGATCTATATAAAGTATATTTGTGTGAAAAAACTCAGATTTTTTTTATATTAAACAAAAAAAATATACGCTGGACCCGTGCCTGTGTTCTAGACAGGAATGGTACAAAACTGACAAACTGAAAATTTCAAGTGATTTGAATGCATATTGACGAAACTATCAGCATTTTACTCAATTTTCAAATAAATCCTTATTTTTTTCTGGTGGTGTTAGCAAATTTGCCATAAATTAGATTGATTATGCAATTAATTGTAATATTTCTTGATGTATTTACTACAGAATATATCTTTTTATAACACAATGGTAATTTTAATGTTTTAATTTCTACAACTTAATTATTTAACGATTTAATTGAAAACCTGGTTTTCCTAGAATTGCCACGATTTTTGTTTTATTATTTCAGGTATGACATGTTGCAAAGCATTCTGTTTGATTAACAGATAATAGATACTGCAGACACTGAGCAAATTATACTTACCTAGCAGTTGCAGTATTTCAGCCATGGAGTCATAATCTTAGAATAAAGGTAAATTTGTCTCTGACACCTTCAAAATAACATTAAAAAATGCTGTCTTGTGAAAGTTTTATTTTAATATAGACATTTTGAAACTCCTGACAAGCATTCAGCTGACAGTAACCGCATTAGTGTCCTGAAGTCACTCAGATACTTAGGCCACATTTAAAATTGTTTGCTGTCTCCCGACCCTACTTTTTAAAGTTGGGTAGGTACATGTAGGTAGGCAATTTTTTTAAATATTTTTTTTGGTGTTGGGATTATACGTTTACCAGTATATATATATGATCGTTTCTTACAGAATATTTCTTCTGAAAAAATAAGACAAATCTTTATATGTAGTATAAAAGGATGAAATCAAATAGTACAATTTAAACTTTCTTACTTTAATATTGTTTTGCTTACATGTACTTGAAAAATATGCGGCACTTGTCATATCGCAACTTAAAGAAAAAATTTTGACCAGCATTGTCCAATAAAAACTTTTGGGGCGCAGCATTTTAAGTGGGTAGGTAGGGAGACAGCAAACAAACATATTTTTAACTTTGGCCTTAACTACAGAATTGAATGTTGACTGCTACTCTTAAGATTGCAGATTTATCTTTAAACAGTAAATAGGCTCAATTTAGCAAAGTACAGGAAAAAGTACTTGGTAGACAGGTAGTCTTCAACTTCAGTTATGCCAAGTAGGTAGAGGAGAGGCCTATAAATGTTCAAGGCACTGTGCATTGTTTGATTCACTTTTTGCAGTAATCTTCTCGAAAATAAATTGACCACAGAGACTTATAAATGGCAGATATTGTAGCTGAACACCTCCAGATTTTTAGCTCACCAGAGCACGAAGTGCTCAAGGTGAGCTTTTGTGATCGCCCTGTGTCTGTCGTCCGTCGTCCGTGACACTCTGGAGGTCACAGTTTTGGTCCAATCTTAATGAAACTTGGTCAGAATGTTACCCTAAAAAAACTTGGACGAGTTCAATATTGGGTCATCTGGAGTTAAAAACTAGGTCACCAGGTCAAATGGAAGAAAAAATTTGTTAACACTCTACTAGTCTCTAGAGGCCACATTTATGACCCTATCTTTGTGAAACTTGGTCAGAATGTTTATCTTGATGACCTCTAGGCCAAGTTCGAATCTGGGTCATGTTTGGTCAAAAGCTAGGTCACCCAGTCAAATCAAATGAAAAGCTTGTTAACACTCTAGAGGCCACAAGAGCCTAAGGTTAGCAGTGATTTAAATATCATATAACATGACAGTTCATGATAATTTGAAATTAATCAGAAACATTCTGAAAATAAACGAGAAATTTTAGAATAGAATCTTCGATATATGACCATTTTGTGTCGATTCGCCGTAAAACCCAACTCTCTCACTCACCCACTCACTCTTTTTGAGAATCGCCGTGAAGATCGCAATGAAAACAAAAATCCCAAGTAAAAATCTTTGTGTTTTTAGCTTTTTATGTTTACTTTATGCTTTATTTCTTTCAGTTCTCGGTGTTTAGGTGAATCTGAGGAAAGTCCAAAATATTGCAACTGTTCCAGTTGTTTAAATTGTAAGCAAAGACGTATGCTGGCTTAAACACATCAACAAGACAACAAAACACTCATTTCATATGCTGGCTCCAGTGATGTTAATTCAGCTGCAGATACTTCTGTTCTCAAATATTTATCGACAGTACCTGTGTCAGATGTACTGGCAAACATGTTATATCTTCATTTTTGTCGAGCCCGCTTGCGGAAGCAAAGATAGATGTCCAAATGGCTGTTCTGTGTATGTGCGTGTGTGCGTCCGTCCGTCCGTCAGGATTTGTTTGTCCTGACCATAACTTTGATATGCGTGGAGCAATCTCGTTTATTTTTGGCATGAATGTTAACCTCAGTGAGACGGAGTGTCATGCGCAAACTGCAGGTTCCTATCTCAAAGGTCAAGGTCACACTTGGAGGTCAAAGGTTAAATTCAATAATGACTGTCCGGAGCATTAATTTTCTTCTTCATGCATGGAGGGATTTTGATGTAACTTGGCACAAATGTTCACAACCATGTGACAGAGTGTCATGCACAAGAACCAGGACCCTAGGTCTAACTATAAGGTCAAGGTCAAACTTAGAGATCAAAGTTCCTGAGCATTTCTTTTTTATGCATAGAGGAATTTTGATGTAACTTGGCATAATTGTTCACCATCATGAGATGGAGTGTCATGTGCAAGAACCTAGAATTACTTCCCTTTGTTGTCACTATAAATAGCTTATATTGAACTTTTTTATTACTGGTCGTAGGGAAAAATCAAGACCACTTTTCTGTAGTACAATATGCATGTTACATCCAATTTTGAGGTGTATTTAGACCTATCTCTACTGGTAAGGATTTTTGTGTGGACTTAGATTTTTTTAAAGATTTACTTCCCTTTGTTGTTACTATGAATACCGGTAACGTATTTTGTAACTTTTTGCAATCATTTTTTATTTGGCATAAATGTTTGCCTTAATGAGACAGGGTGTCATGTGCAACTCCTAGTCCTTTTGACAGCTGGCGGGCTTGACATGTTGACCGTGGGCATCTAGTGTTAAAACTTTCCTATAAACTGACTCTAGTACAACCAAGTACTATATGATAAGAATGTGTTATGGCGGATCTCGCCTCATAAACATACATATTCATATAGACAAACACACCAAGAACAGGAGTCTGCAGCAAACCTGCTTTATAAATGAAGGGACATTAGTGACTGGATTCATTTCCCTTATTCAGACTGTCCTTTGATCTTTATAGATAAATCTGTTTTAGTTGGACATTCATTTCTTTTGTGGTTTTACAACTTGACATTTTAGTTGTTTCTTAGAGTTAATGCTTTTACTTTTGAAAATATGAAAACAATATTATTTTAATGTGATTTTTGCATATAATGTATGTTTGTTTGATGAAATGTTTATCTTTGAAATTTATTTGTAAGTTAAAGAAATGTTCATATATATATATATTTGAACCCACTCGCTAAGCTCAATAGTGAAAGGGCAGATCTACAGATGACGGGGTTGCGAGTTCGATCCCCAGGCGGGCCAAATGTTCTCCGTGACTATTTAATAAAAGACATTGTGTCTGTAATCATTCCTCCTCCAATCATGTTCGGAAGTTGGCAGTTACTTGCAAAGAACAGGTTTGTACTGGTACAGCTAGAATCCAAAAGCACTGGTTAATTTATTGCCCACCGTTACATAACTGAAATATTGTTGAAAAATGGAGTTAAACCCGAAAAAAATTAAAAACATATTGGAATACTGCGAAATCAGCTCATTGTGTGGGCATGAATTTTCGTGGTTTTAACCAGAAGGATTATTTCATGGGGATTTAATGAATTCATGAATTTCATGTTTTGACAACTGGAATTTTATTTGTTCATAGGAATTAATTTTGTGCTTTTAATCAACCACAAATCCACTAAAATTAGTCCTGCACAAAAATTAATGATTTTACAGAATTTATCATAATTATGCTAACCCCACAATTTTTTACATCTAGTGTGTTGATGTTGTGTATTTAGTAATTTCTGTCACCCTCCACATCATTTTTGAATATAAAATTTATATTTTGTTCTTTAATTTATGAGCTAGTTTGTGTTTTTAGCTTCTTCATAAATATGGGAAGTATGGACATTGGTTGCTTTTTCAGGGTGAGCTATTAGTATAGGGTGGATGGCCATGTGTCGTCCATCGTCCGTCGTCCACATTTTTACTGAAACATCTCTGAAACTACGTGTCAAACTAATACCGAATTTGGTCTGTAGCATCCTGGTGAGGTCCTCTATCAAGTTTGTTCAAATGGGGGCATTTGGCCCCTTTTAGAGGTCGCTAGAGCTAAAAATAGAAATACCTTTAAACAACTCATGAACTGCCAAATAGATCTTCATCAAAAGAAAAATACATTTAAATGACTTCTTAACATGAACCGCTGGATAGATCTTCATCAAACTTAGTCTTTAGCATCATTATATGGTCCTCTATCAAGTTTGTTCGAATGGGGGCACTTGGCCCCTTTTAGGGGCTGCTAGAGCTAAAAATAGAAATATGTTTAAATGACTTCTTATCACAAACTGCTTGATTGATTTTCATCAAACTTGATCTGTAGCATCATCATTATATGGTCCTTGCCAATTTTTTTTCAAATGGGGGCATTTGGCCCCTTTTAGGGGCTGCGAGAGCTAAACATAGAAGTACCTTTAAACAACTTCTCATCAACTGTTCGATTGATTTTCATCAAACCTGATCTGTAGAATCACTATAAGGTCTTTCTCAAGTTTGTTCAAATGGGGGCACTTGGCCCCTTTTAGGGGCTGAAAATGGAAATACCTTGAAACGACTTTTCTCTTCAGATGGCTCGCTTTAAGGTCAAGGTCACACTTAGGGGTCAAAGGTCATATGACTTTGTTTCTTGTGTATATTGTCCAGCATTGCGGTGCTCTTGTTTATCTTTGGCAGATCCTTTTTTTAGCTCACCTGTCACATAGTGACAAGGTGAGCTTTTGTGATCACCCTTCGTCCGTCGTCAGTCCGTGCGTGCATGCGTCTGTCCGTCAACAATTTCTTGTCTGCACGATAGTGGTTTCATTTATGATTTTATTTTAACCAAACTTGCACACAACTTGTATCACCATAAGATCTCGGTTCCTTTCTTGAACTGGCCAGATCCCGTTATGGGACTAATTAATTAATTAACTAAAGATGGGTTTTTACAGATTTTAAACAATTCTGTTTGTATGTAGTGGTTTCATGTAATTTTCTAACCTTTTACTTATTTCATGTGTAAATTTCATAATATTGTCACAACAAAATATGTTCCCTATATATCAAGTATTTCTTAATATTTTTGACACAGTCTAAAGCTATTGTGCAATATCTTCCTCCACACTTGGAATCATTAAACAATCCAGTGACAGCTCCAGTTTCCTCAGATGTGCCCCGTTTCATGATAGTGAGAAATGAAAAAGAATTTTTAAAGCAGTTTGGAATTTTGTTCGTACGTCCGAACAAATCTGGGCTGTTCGAACAGAATATCAGAATTGAAAAATAATATGGACAGGATTTGTTCGTACGTATGAACAAAATTCCAAATTGCATTTTTTTAAGAAAAAATTCTTGTCGAACAAAATATCAGAATTAAAAAATAATATGGACAGGATTTGTTCGTACGTACGAACAAAATTCCAAATTGCATTTTTTTAGGAATAAATTCTTTTTCTGTTCTCTCATTTGTTCGTACGTACGAACAAATCCAGACTGTTCGTACGTACGAACAAATGATAGTGAGAAATGAAAAAGAATTTTTAAAGCAGTTTGGAATTTTGTTCGTACGTCCGAACAAATCTGGGCTGTTCGAACAGAATATCAGAATTGAAAAATAATATGGACAGGATTTGTTCGTACGTATGAACAAAATTCCAAATTGCATTTTATTAAGAAAAAATTCTTGTCGAACAAAATATCAGAATTAAAAAATAATATGGACAGGATTTGTTCGTACGTACGAACAAAATTCCAAATTGCATTTTTTTAAGAATAAATTCTTTTTCTGTTCTCTCATTTGTTCGTACGTACGAACAAATCCAGGCTGTTCATACGTATGAACAAATGATAGTGAGAAATGAGTAAGAAATTTTAAAGCTATTTTGGAATTTTGTTCGGACGTCCGAACAAATCTGGGCTGTTTGAACAGAATATCAGAATTGAAAATAATATGGACAGGATTTGTTCGTACGTACGAACAAAATTCCAAATTGCATTTTTTTAAGAATAAATTCTTTTTTGATTCTCTCATTTGTTCGTACGTACGAACAAATCCAGGCTGTTCATACGTATGAACAAATGATAGTGAGAAATGAAAAAGAAATTTTAAAGCTATTTTGGAATTTTGTTCGGACGTCCGAACAAATCTGGGCTGTTTGAACAGAATATCAGAATTGAAAAATAATATGGACAGGATTTGTTCGTACGTCCGAACAAAATTCCAAATTGCATTTTTTTAAGAATAAATTCTTTTTTGGTTCTCTCATTTGTTCGTACGTACGAACAAATCCAGGCTGTTCATACGTATGAACAAATGATAGTGAGAAATGAAAAAGAAATTTTAAAGCTATTTTGGAATTTTGTTCGGACGTACGAACAAATCTGAGCTGTTTGAACAGCATGTCAGAACTGAAAAATAATACGGAATATGGATTATTGTTCGTACGTACGAACAGCCAGGATTGTTCGTACGTACGAACAAAATTCCAAATTGCATTTAAGAATGTGAGAAATGAACAAGAATTTGTAAATTTTATTTGGAATTTTGTTCGTACGTACGAACAAATTTTGATTTTGTGTTGCTGTGGTCTGTGCTTTCTTCAATTTTTGCTGTGATTTTCACCAGTAAAAACTCCGTATAGCGGCAAAAAAGAGGGACAGACCGGAAGATCCTCTTTTATTCCGGAAGCAGATTATTGATGACATAAAAATATTAATTATCAATTTCTTATTTACATTAAGTATATTCAGCCATGTTCACCATAGACCAAAAACAGTGATTTCTGCAAAGATAATGCATTTTCCTATGGGTAAATCTGCTAAAAACAGTCTCTTGGTAAATCTGCCAAAAGCAGTGACGTTTGAAAAGACAATTCATCTTCCTATATACATTTAAATTTTCATCTATTACGTACTAAAATACATGTAGTACTTAAATTATGTTAAATCCTATTCAAGACTCTGGTTAATTGTACACTTTCAAGGAAGCTGTATTGTTCCATGGCAGACCTCCTAGAACCCTCCTTAACTATACTGGTAGAAACCTAATTTGGAGATAAAAAATATTTAGCAAGTATAAGTTTTATGTAGACACTTTGTTAGGGAGTGTGTGGTGTACCCGGTGACACTACAGAATGTCCACATTTATTCACCAGTAGTCACTTAGAACATATCTTACATGTGTGCATGGTGACGGTTTGTTGGACTTAAATCTTATCCAGTAACATTATTTTCCAACTCTCATCTTTTAACAAATCATAATAATTTGGTAGTGGTGGTATAAAGTATTTTTGTATTGAATGGCTTGTAAATACAATCAGAAAGGAATGTGCATTTTCTGTAGTGGCTGAATGCCATATTCTCTTTTTATGTGTGTGTGCGCGCGTTATTTTACTTTCAGAGTAGAACCAAAGCCAGGAGTCATGTCCTTCACCTTTTTTCCATGTTTTTTTATGATTTCACTTTTAGAACCATGACCAGGAAGTCATTTAATTCTCCTTTTTATTTTTCCATCTGTGCTGGCATTCTACACAAGATAGATAGATTTATCTCAGCATAAAGTTTTCAGTTAAGATAAACATTCCTGTGACAGCCACTTCTAGGTGATGAAATCTCAAGCAACCAGATTAGGTACAGTATGATAACGACGTTGGATATGACCATTTTGGTTGGATACCAGAGAACAGCATTTTGAATTCCAATATGGATGGCTGACGGATATCAAACACATATACATTTGTTTTGTAGTTTAGTTCAATTTCATTTACCAATCATTAATGCTCTTCAAAAAAGAAGTTTCTCTTTTTCCAGATTACTTTTGAAAACACCATCGGCATTTTGAGGAATTGAACACAAAAAATATTTCAAAGGAACTTTAACATTTTAATATTGGAAATATATCAGAGTGACTTTAATTTGTGAATTAATTGGACAGACCACAAGAATAATAACAATTCAGAGCAGAAGAATGAAGAGTGAAAAACATTTAAGAATCAAGTGCAAACAGGACTCAAGTTCTACCATTAAGAAGTTGACTCCATCTAGGGAAAATGCAGAGCAATCCAATCTGAACCAGTATTCTCTGGATATAGTCATGAATATGCCTGTGTCAACCAAACCTTTGCCTGTTGTGAGTTCACCTGTTGCCAGCACCAGTAAGGCCAACACTAACCAAGCATCACCTGCATCTGGACTACTAGCTGCTTCAAAGAGAATGACCATGTCATTGCAGGAACACTTTGAAGAAACAGATACACAGCTGAAGGTGGCATTGTATGATCTTTCTAAAAATGAAAATCAAGAAGTTGCAAAAATGCTTGAGGCAGTAATAGCAAAGACGAATTTAGAGCAGCAGTATTAAGGGGGAAAACATTGAAGAATCAATTGCAAACAGGACTCAAAGTCTACCTCCAAGAAGTTGACTCCATCTAGGGAAAATGCAGAGCAATCCAATCTGAACCAGTGTTCTCTGGATTTAGTCATGAATTTGCCTTTGTCAACCAAACCTTTGCCTGTTATGAGTTCACCTGTTGCCAGCATCAGTAAGGCCAACACTAAACAAGCATCACCTGCATCTGGACTACTAGCTGCTTCAAAGAGAATGACCATGTCCTTGCAGGAACACTTTGAAGAAACCGATATACAGCTGAAGGTGGCATTGTATGATCTTTCTAAAAATGAAAGTTAAAAAGTCGCAAAAATGCTTGATGCAGTAAAAGCAATGACCAAAATGAGACAGCAACAGGTCAAGTTCCACCTACAAAGAATAGATTCAGGCAGCACTGCGCTTGAGCAGAAGGTATTCTCACTGGGAACATTATCTTTTGCTTAGTCAGGCAGCAATGCACCAGAAAATAGAATCATACAAAAACATTTTTGATGATCCAATGGAAGATGAGCCTGCAGGTAAGAAGGCACTGTTTGATGACACTAATAATAAGAAATGAAAACAATGTTAACAGTTTGAAGCATGGTACATTAACAAACTATTTTACATGCAGCATAGTTTTCAAGACATAGTTTCAGTGCAGCTATTAGCATTTAGTCTTATTTGATTCGGTCATTTTTCCTTTGTTGTATAATGTTTGTATGCTTTGAACAGTTTTTGATAAATGATATCCATTGTATGGTTTCCTTTGTAGCTTCCAACAACTATATTCATACATTCATAATGCTTGCACTTTTCCTCTGTGTATTTAATAGAATTCAGAAAGTTGTTGAAAGATTTGTAACATCTGGTAGATATACATGACATTGTTTGCGGCATTCAACAACTATAATCATATATACATCCTCCTCATTTCACATTCATATCATACAATTTTGTATGTATTTTTCCCATGTAAATTACTGGTTTCAACAAGTAGTTGAAGTACATATGTAAACAAGTTTAATTTCTTTTTTCCTTCTCATTTCACATTGTCATATAATTTTATATTTTTGTCAGTGGATGCTACAACTATTATTCATACATGGATAATGCTTGCACTTTTTCCCTGTGTATTTTATAGAATTCAAAAAGTTGTTGAAAGATTTGTATCATCTGGTAGATTGGTAGATTACATTGTTTGTAGCATTTAACAACTATATAAATCATATATACATCCTTCTCATTTCACATTCATATCATACAATTTTGTATGTCTTTCTTTCCCATGTATGTTACTGTACTCAGCAAGTAGTTAAATTGCATATGTAAACAAGTTTAAGTTCTTTTTTCCTTCTCATTTCACATTGTCATATATTTTATATTTTTGTCAGTGTTAAATGTGTTGTGTTATATCCATAAAATTTCATTTCTTGAAGAAGAAAAAAATCGATTGCATATTTTTTGGACTTCAGTTTATTTACCATGCATCTGTAACACTTTATTACTAGGCAGATATTGCACAGTAAATATTTGTTCTTGGTGGAAGCGATATTAAAAGATGCTGTTCCACAAGTTATTGTAGTTATTGTACATAAAGGTGGAACAAGGTTCTTATTTGCAGTCATAGTAGCTTCACAAAGTCCTAATACACGGCTTACATGCCACTTGATTAAATACCATTTGCTTTGTTTCTTTTCACTTCTAAGAGCTTGATTTAGTTTAAATTAAATATAGATCTATTTGGCAACTTAAGTGTATTTACGAATTTGATAATGAAAACAAACATGGTTGTATCTTAATAGAACTTTGTTCTAGCCTTTCTAAGACTCGCAAGTTCTATTCAGCCAGTCAGTGTTTGTTTATGTTATATAAAAGAAATTAAAAAAACAGGTTGATGAGAACATTGTAAGAGGCGAAGACAGAAGAAAAACTGCAAGTGATAGTTTTTAAACCAGTTCTCTATCCCCATAAGAAAAACCAGGGTAAATACAACCTTTTATAGCCAGATCCTTACATCTGAGACCGGACACAATATCCGTACTGCCATATTAGTAAGTCATAAAATGTTATAAGTGAAACAAACTCTACGTACCTATGTAACTTATATGTCATATATATTGCATACAAGTTTAAGTTTTTCAATTGAATCTTTTATAACTTCAGATTCCACTCACTGATCATCATGATGTTACAATCTGATGACATGGACATAAAAGTGGACAGGTGAATTTGCAATAACTACCTACTTAATGACCCCAAATAAGAATGTACTGATAACACTGCCTGCTCATCCAGCTTTTTGTGCAAAAGAAAACATGAAATGATGGGGCCAGAATGTATCTTTATATATAATGGTACATATACAACTGTTCTTCTTCATAAAAACAAAGCCTAGACAATTTCTTTGTTATTCAAAAGCAGTATTATTTTAAAACAACTACTTTACACTAATTTTTACCACCAGTAAACTATTGGCAACCTCAAAGTATTTTAACAGCTGACCTTTCTCCAAAATCATTCAAAATCACTTCCCTTTTTGATTATTACAAACATACAATTTTACTGTCTCTTACCACTGTCATGCTTTGATTTCAGGCCAGGTTTTCAACCTGGCCCTGTAACACGCGGTGGTACTGCAGTTCAAGCCAACCATCCTCTTCTGACTTCATCATCCCCACAGGACAGTCTTCTCAACAGATATTTTGAGGACCAAAAAACAGACGTTTGTGACTAAGGAAATGACAAAGACAAGTCAAACCCAACTCGATATCTTACAAGGAAGGGACAGAAAAGAAAAGCGTCCAAAATAAAATGTACCTCCTCAGATTTGTATACTGACACTGACAGATGTGCTAAACATGTGAAAAGGCATAAATCATGTACTAGTGATAGTACAAATGAAAAAGACCAAGCTCAGAACAAAAACAAAGTGGTAATGCAAAAGCATATAGTGTCGAAGATATGCCTACCAAAGAATATGAGAGGAAACGTAACAGTGCATATAGACAGAGGAAAAAGAAGTTAGTTCAGAACAAAGAAAATGATAATGCAAAAGCATATAGTGTCGCAGATATGCAAACCAAAGAATATGAGAGGAAACGTCAAGCTGCATATAGACAAAAGAAAAAGCAGTTAGTTCAGATCAAAGAAAATGATAATGCAAAAGCATATAGTGTCAAAGATATGCGTGTCGAAGATATGAAGAGCAAAGACTGTGAGAGGAAACGTATAAGTGCATATAGACAGAAGAAAAAGCAGTTAGCTCAGAACAAAGAAAATAATAATGCAAAAGCATATAGTGTCAAAGATATGCGTGTTGAAGATATACAAACCAAAGAATATGTGAGGAAACGTAAAAGTGCATATAGACAGAAGAAAAGGCAGTTAGTTCAGAACAAAGAAAATGATAATGCGAAAGCATATAGTGTCGAAGATATGCAAACCAAAGAATATGAGAGGAAACGTCAAGCTGCATATAGACAGAAAACAAAGCAGTTAGTTCAGAACAAAGAAAATGATAATGCAAAAGCATATAGTGTCGAAGATATGCAAACCAAAGAATATGAGAGGAAACGTCAAGCTGCATATAGACAAAAGAAAAAGCAGTTAGTTCAGAACAAAGAAAATGATAATGCAAAAGCATATAGTGTCGAAGATATGCAAGCCGAAGAATGTGAGAGGAAACGTCACGCCGCATATAGACAGAAGAAAAAGCAGTTAGTTCAGAACAAAGAAAACGATAAAGCAAAAGCATGCAGTGCCGCAGATATGCAAACCAAAGAATATGAGAGGAAACGTAAAAGTGGATATAGACAGAAGAAAAAGCAGTCAGTTCAGATCAAAGAAAATGATGATGCAAAAGTATAGTGTTGCAGATATGCAAACCAAAGAATATGTGAGGAAAAAGCAAGCTACAGATAGACAGAAGAAAAAGCAGTTAGTTCAGAACAAAGAAAATGATAATGCAAAAGCATATAGTGTCGAAGATATGCAAATCAAAGAATATGTGAGGAAACGTCAAGCTGCATTTAGACAGAAGAAAAAGCAGTTAGTTCAGAACAAAAAAAAATGATAATGCAAAAGCATATAGTGTCGAAGATATGCAAACCAAAGAATATGTGAGAAAACGTCAAGCTGCCTATAGACAGAAGAAAAAGCAGTTTAGCTAAGAATAATGTTAATGACATGCAAACTAGTCTGATTGTTTTTATAATTGAAGCGTTCATAAAAAAGTTAAAGAAGGTCCAAAACATACTTGCTGTTCATGTCACATGCTTTTGTACAAAGAGAATGTAAAATTGTTTGTTGACAATGCTGACAAAACGTGCAGTTCAGTTTTTAGAAGTTGTACATCTTCTATAGAGAGTTTTGACAGCCTCATTTACGTTTGCAGAAGTTGTTCTAGTAGCTTAACTAAACATAATATCTCACCATTATCTATAGGAAACAATTTAAATCTAAGATTCCAGAGTCACTAAAACACCTATCCTCTTTGGAAGTGACTTTGATCAGTAAACGTGTCCCGTTCATGAAAATCAAACAAAAGGCTGTTCGTGGATGTGTAGTGAATGTTCTAGTGGATCCAGATGAAACTGGTTTAGTTCTGCCTAGTTTGCCATCTTCCTTTACAATCACAGTTAAACTCAAGAGGAAGTTGCATTATAGAGGACTTGTCATGAAACAAATAATAATAAGACCACGGAAAGTACTTTCAGCTCTCTATTATCTGAAGCAGAACAACAAACACTACACTGACATTGCTATCAATAATGGATGGCAGGAGGACTGTGAACATGACAACCTTGAGCTATGGCAAGGCCTGACAAATGATGAGTGTAGCACCTCTGATGACGCTATTGTAGTTTCAGATGAACTGCATAATGAAAGACGACAAACTGAAGAACTACAGAGAAATGAAACAACTAGGTTTAGTAATGCCAAGAGTCTGACTGGTGATGAATCATGCGATGAAAACAGCGATGATGATGAAATGCAGCAAGATGTAAGAACTAGGCTAGCTTGGTTACCATATGATTCTTGCCTACAACCAAAGGAACTTAGTAGTGACTCTAATTTCATAATGTCAATGGCTCCTGGAGAGGAAGTTTCCACACGGATCAAGACAGTGAAGAATTGTAATTTCCAAACCATTTTTCGAATGTTTTTTTTTGGATTCAGTTGTAAAAGACCTACAAGAATTTTTATGAAGCAATGCTTCAAATTCAGGATACTAAATCATAACAACAGATTTTCGTCATCAATAGGGTACCTCTTCGTTGCGCAATACATATTTGAGGCAAAGGAGATTTCTGATTGTTTAAGTATATCAATGCGTAAGTGTAAAGAGGAAGTACACTGTTTCAATAACAAAGTGGCTGCTGGACAGATCAAAGATGTTCAAAGTATCAGACAATTAACTCGCGATGACCCTAGTTATCATCACTTTCTTCAGAAAGTCAGAGGGTCACCTGTCTACTACAACAAAATGGTATATGATCTATTTGGTGCATGCAAATGGTTTCTGACGTTATCTGCAGCAAATATGAAGTGGACGGACACAATACAGACAATAGGTGCACAACATGGAGAATTTTTTACAGATGATAATGTAGACAACATGACGTGGGACCAAAAACGTTCTTGGCTTAGAAGTAACCCAATTACTGCAGCTCGTCATTTTGACCACAGACTTCAAGTGTTCATGAAAAATGTTGTATGCAGCAATGCACATACTGTTGGAGAGGTCCTTGACTTTAGATATCGAATCGAGTTTCAATAGAGGTATCACCCCATGCACACATGACCATATGCGTGAAAGATGCACCATCAATATAAGACGAAACGAAAGATGTTGTAAGGAACTTTGTAGACAAATATGTGACCTGTTCTCTCCCAAAAGATAATGACACACTACGCCAAACTGTAGAAACTGTGCAGATGCTACACATTCTATTGCATGCAAAAAAAAAACAACAACGGAAAATCATGTCAATTTGACTTTTCATTACCAGCTATATTAGAGACTACAGTAATGGTTCCATTAAAAAACCAGCCACCAGAAAATGTGACAGAAGTTTATCAGGAAATGTTGCATACAGTGCAAACAAAAGTAGATGAAGTTAAATCCGACTCCACTATACAATTGACAGATATCCTCGCAGACATCAACATACCAATTCAAAGTTATCTTCAAGACATACACTGGCTGAAAACAAAGCATGGCCAGCCAGATGTTCTCCTTCGTAGATCCCCAGCAGAAAATCGTGTCAATTATCATAACACATTTACTTACTGCATGGACTGCAAATATCGATATTCAATTTGTAACCAATGTGTATCCCTGTATCATGTATGTAGCTTCATACATGAGTAAACCAGAAAAATCACTAGGAGCCCTATTAAAGTATGTCAGCAAGTCCTGTGAGCCTCTAGCCCCAAAGACAAAATGCAGAATGTGGCCAAAACGTTTCTGACTCATAGAGAAATAAGTGCGCAGGAGGCAGTGTATAGACTGCTGTCCCTGCCTTTTACAAGGAGTTCAGTTTCCACCAACCAACCCACCTGAAGAATGTACTTGCCTGTTAAAACCGCTCAAGACCATACAGACCATTGATGATGATAATGACGACCTGCTACAAAAGGGAGTTATTGACCGCTACCAAAGTAGACCAGAAGTTCTTGAGAATTTATGCTTTGCTGATTTCTGTTCCCACTATAAGTGTGATAATAGAAAGCAACAACAAACTGATGAAACAGAATTTATTATTGGCATTGAGATATATGTTGAACAACAACCCAGAGAAAACCTTCCGAAAAATATCACATTGCTTGACACTGCATCAAAAAGCAAAGAAGAGGAGAAATACTACCATTCAAAACTATTGCTCTTTTACCCATGGCGAATGAGGACCGTGACCTAAAAGCTGAAGATGGGACTTACAAAACCAAATTTGAAAACTGTTATCAGCAACTGGAACCAAACATTTTATACCGTGAACCTAACGCAGATGTTGAAAGTGCAGTAAGACAATTAGAAGAAAACGGTCTGCCAGAAGATGCATGGACTACCCTTGCATCTAAAGATGAGCAGCAACAAGATGATGACAAAAGAGAAGGTGCATCATTACACAAGGACTTCACCCACCTTGCTGGTGGAAGCAGTTTCAATCCTCAGGACAAAGACCTTATCCAGGACAAATATGAGCTGAACATTTATCAAATAACCGAAAAATGGTTAGAAATGACCTGTTCACTGAATGAAGATCAGAGGAAAATACATCAATTCATTGTCCAGTGGTGTACAGATATCCCAACGGCATACAGGACAAGAAATCCACCTTAACCATTCGATCTATTCCTTTTGGGTGGGGCTAGAGTGGGCAAGAGACATCTGGTTCGAAAAATTGTTCAAACAGCCAGCAGACTTTTCAGTATTGGTCAGACAGAAGAAAAGATACTTGTACTAGTTGCTGCCTTCCCTGGAGTTGCAGCCTTCGACATTGGAGGCCAGACTTTGCACCCTGTTTTCCAGATACCAGTATTTAAATCAAAATATTCTGACTATATCCCATTAGCCACTGAACAGCTTGGAAGAATAAGAAGGAAGTTTGGCAATCTGTGCCTGCTTATTAGAGAGTGGTGGAACCTATGCTCGCGGTATTCCTACGCTCTTTGCAGAAGCACAGATGAAAATATTCTATCATGCTATGTTCAACACCGACCAGTGCTCATATGCCTTTACAACAAACGTAGCGATAGCCGCGCGTGGGGCTTACGTGACGTATACCGGAGTCGATACATTTTACGCAATCTGTTTTCGTAGCACAAATCTCTAGATGAAATATCATTTGTATCTACAGATTTCCTCTTGACCATTCATAGGAGACTTACTGATGTAATGACAAGCAATGAGCCTTTTGATGGGATATCAGTACTAGCCGTAGAAGATCTTTTTCCAGCTGCCACCAGTAGCCCGACGACCAATATACATGCCATACTCCTGTGACTCTTTGGCAAACCTATATGGCTCTCTTTGGTGTGGACACTTTCAGTTGGTTCAGTTGGATAAAATCAGGAGACAAAAAGGTGATGTTAAGTTTGCTCAGACACTGAACAGAGTTAAAACAAATGAAACATTAGAAGTAGACATTACGTTACTACAATCCAGAGAAATCGACAAAATTTAGGCTATCTTCTCATAATTTAGCAATAGAAGGGAGATATGACAATTTTTAAACCATATTTTTGCCACTGGTCAACTGTTCATAAATTTGAAAATTAATGTCTTTAAAAATTCTGTGACACTTAATAATCAATCCAAGTACCTTTAACTTGCTAATAAGGAACGAAATAATGTCTTATATATTGTGCTTTACTTTACATAGTTTGTATTGTTATTGTAATACTTTTTTCACCTACAAGTATTCTCAATATATTGTGTCTTACTTTGTAAACATACTTCATGTTACGACTTTCTCTGAAAATTTCACATGTTCTTCTCCATTTTAAAAATATTTTGGCCATAAATGTATTTGTTTAATGCTAAATAAATGATATGTTATGTTATGTTATTGAACATATCAACATAAAAGCAGCCATTAACATCATTTGAACATTTTCTTTAACATAGGACAATTTTGACTTAAAAATACTTTTCATGTTGATCAGCGATTTGCGATCCTAATTGGTGCATTCCTTTGATAATTTAAGTGTTGTTTTAAACCGACGATTTTTTGTCAATCAGAGATGACACGTGTGACATACACGGTAGTTGATTAAAGAAGACTCATGTGATATATACACGGTAGTAGCACATTATCGTCCCCGCGCTTGATTAACAAACATTCCTCTTTAGTGCGATATAATTTTGATTCAATCAAATATGCAATACAATGCATTTGATTCAATCAAATATGATAATGATTTTTAAGAATTTGAACCGCGGTACCCTTTGAAAATATAAGATATTAAACGGGATTACACTCGATTCTTATGAAATAAAATTTATATTGGATTTGTAATTGTTTTTGAATGTCAAATAATATTAAAATTGTATTTGTCATAATTAGTACTGAAAAAAATATATTGAGAAGAAATGTCTATAATTATATAAAAATGCTTAAACATAGGAAAAACCAAGCCTTTCTCTTTAACAGAATCGCTGTAAATTATTGAAATTCCATTGATGAAAGAAATTGACCTTTAAAGGTATAGTATCCTAACAAATTTAGAGAATAAGGATTCGATTTAATATCATAGAAAATGATCCTGAATACAACTTTAAAAAAGTGAACAAAATCACACAAAAGAATGAATATTGTTCATAAATAAATTGTCATTGTCTTAAAATATACTTCTTTGTAGTTAGACATTATTTTTATAAATTCCCTAATTGTTACTCACTACATTATAATGCTTGAAAATATACGAATTAATTTTACATTTTCATCTTTTTTGGATCAAATCATAAATACTATTTGCCGATTGATTATAGGCTGTAAATGTTTTGCTGCTAGTTTTGAATATACACATGCCTGATTTCTAGACTTTAAATGCATAATTTAGTCATATAGAATCTTTTTCCTTCCATTGAAACAATTAATAACAAAGCAATATATACATTAAGCCCAATATCCCCATTCATTATATAGCATTACGCCTCATTTCGCCTCTTTTTGCATCATTACTTACATAAATAAACTTTACTGTATTAAGTATTGGGGCACACCGACCGCATTGTGTACATTACGGTATCGCTTTCATACTGGCGTTAGACGGAATGTGTGACGTCACGCTGTATGTATAGAATGAGACCGACCGTGCATTGCTTACATATACTCCGTTCATCAAGTATTTTCAGTAGGCGCTTGTTTTCATAACTTCAGTAAGACATTTTTCTAAGATTATGACTCTTTTGCTTAATGCATTTATATGATTTAAGAACATATGTTAGTCTTATTTGAAAGAAGTAGTTAAGGTTAGAGGGAAGTAACTGGTGAGGCCTCTGACTGGTTGAAAAAAAGTATATGGTATACCGCAGTGTATATTTACAATGTAAAGTGATCTCCCATTGGTGCAAAATATGTTGGATGTGTTTGAAAACTATCTTATTTCATAAAATAAAACTGTAATCCATGATTACTGGCTAAAATATATGAAATGATGCACTTTTTGCGAAATATGCATGTTATATCAGTAGGTCATTTTTCTGAGAAATAAAAGAAAATCACTGCCGGACTGTAGGTAACCGAGTTCAAAGAGAAAAAAGTGCCCAAAAGTGATGGTCAATAAATATATTTCCTACAGTTTTTCGATAGTTCTTGGATAGTTCTTTCAACCTGAGTAGGTGGCATCAAAGTTTAACTGTTAGGAAAGGCCCATGACTGGAAACATTACAATGTGGGCCTATGGAAATTTAGTTGTTTCCCTATGACCTAAAGGGCACCCTGAATTGCTATATTGCCATGCCATAAAAGTTCAGAGAAATAAATTGAATTTTGTATTGTGCAAACAGGTACTGCTAAGTTGTTTGTAACAATGTGATATGGTCAACACCAGTGCCTGACGCATAGTGTATTATTGTCATTGATCTCTACCTAGAGTATTGTCATTGACTAAATTTCAGCTTAATGTTAACACAAATGGATTAGTATGAAGGGATTATGATTATTTTTTTCGAGATGAGTTTGTTTCGTTTTTATTTTTATTTTTTATGTTCAGGTGGCCTGAACATAGATTCCTCCAAGTATTGACTTGATACGATAATGTAAATTCACAAACAAACACAGTCTTGTCAAATATTAATTGGGCATTTTAATTTTGAGTCCACCCCTAGATTTTTTGCGCTACGGGCGCCGCCATATTGGAAAGTCGACGTAACGTCATATAGCATTACGGTCTATGGGAAAAAAGAACAGTGCAAGATTATTTCTTTAAAATACACTTTATTGAAAAAATGAAATTAAGGTCTAGGGGTATTGATATAACCGATAAGTAACCGGTCAAGACGGTTGTGCAATTTTAACGCTCTGACAAAAATGGATTTTAATGCAATTTTGTGATTTGATAAATTGATAAAAATGGATATACACATTGGAAAACGGATTTATTATATGGGTTTAAAATATTTTCGAAAAAGTAAAAGTTAAAAACAGTTTTTGAAGCTAAAAACATATTTCCATTGTCTACATCTTGGTAACAATAACCGTCGTAAATAGTGATCACCATTCAAATTGTGAAAACCCGTGACAAGTTTGATCTGAATAATTAGTGAACACTTTCGATTATGATAGGATAATAGACTATGTGTACAATATATATCGCTCTGGGTCATGTTCAGAAGTAAAGCAATTACCCGCAATTACCTGTATTTGATGGTTACAACATTGGATTGCTCTAAATGACGAATCCTAATAAAAACAAGAAAAGTGACAATAAAAACCAAAATGAAAATAACAACAATAAAAGTACACCAAATAAAAGTACCATTAGTAAAAAAACGGACCAAGGATGAAGCTTCGCCTGGAGCGAGCTGTGACCAACCTGACAAGCGCATAATGTCGGGCCAATCACCTACTCTCCCGGTAACACAGAGCACTCTCGCCTACCAGAATTGTTCTCCATCAGCCCAAGCTACCCAATCAGCGTATATTGGCCAGTTTTACACCCCACCTTAGCAGTTCGTGTCTAACCAGCCACTCCAACAAACTGGAGGGATCCAGGGCGGAGCACTCCCTTCTCCGCCAACATTTAATGGACAACCTTTAAACATTCACCAGCCGCCTATGCAGATTACAAGCATGGGTGCTGACCAATCGGTGCTCACTGCCATACTGGAGAAACTGAATTCCATAGAGTCGGGTCAAATAGCTATGGAAGCTAAACTTTCAAAACTTGATAAAATTGAATCCGAAGTCTCCAGTATGAATAGAAAAGTGTCAATGGTCGAAAACAGGGTCACTTCTTTGAAAAGTAAGATGGTCGAAAACGATCGTAAGCTTTCTGAAATTGAGGTCAGTCGAAATTATGATAGTCAGGAATGTGATGACATTAAACTCAAAACAGGCGCTCTCGAAAAATTACTGACAACAGAGAAAAATAAAGTTCAAAACTTGACAAAAGCAGTAGATGATTTAACATCTCTGAACAGGAACCTCGGCGAAGATGTTCTCGATGTTAAATCTCGGCCAATGCGTGACAATTTTTTTTTTAATTTTGCCGAATGCCCGACGTTTGAGCTACGCAAAACTGAAAATTGTTTTGATAAAATTTGGGAATTCTGTGCGGACACTCTTAAAATTGACGACGCCCGGACACGTTTCAAATTTAATAGGGCTCACAGACTCGGCCGCTTTCGAGCCAACAAAACACGCCCCATTGTCGTGAAATTTAATTTCTATGGAGATAAAATGAAAATTAAACAAGCTGCACGTGACAAACTTGAAAACACACTTTAGTTTAAGCGATCAGTAACCGCAAGAGAGTGTCGACAGACGTCGGAAACTCATACCGCATTTAATTCAGGCGAAAAGGGATAGAAAGGATGCGGTGCTGTCTTATGATAAACTGTACATCAACAATGTTATGTACACCGTATCTAACCCACCCCCAGGGCCCGTACCAGGGGTGCCTCCTCGCCGTCCGCGAACTCATCAACGGAACACCCAGACTGGGTCACCTGCCGGTGCAACAGCTCCCTAAGAAAATGCCCGGAAGCAGCTGAAATTTCTTCTCTGGAATGTCCAGGGAATCTCTTCAAAAATAGATGACAGTGATTTTCTGAGTCTGTATCTAAATACGATATACTCTTATTAACAGAAACCTGGAACTCTAAACTATCCAATATTGATATACCACAATTTGATTGTTTTTCTTGTCCGTGTCCTAAATATAATAAAAGGGCTAAACGTTATAGTGGCGGAGTAATTATTTATTTTCGTAGTATATATTCAGGTCAAATTGAACTTGTAAACCACAATGAGCTAGGTGTTATATGGCTTAAGCTGAAAAAGTCGTATTTGGGAACTGAAAACGATGTATATATTTGTTGTTGTTATATATCACCGGAAGATTCTGGGGTTTATAAGAAACGAGACTCACCACTTTATCAATTTGACTTTTTTGAGTTATTATCCAGTGACGTTAGAAAATATAGTGACTTGGGTGACGTCATTTTAACAGGTGACATGAACTCTCGTTATTGAAGGCACTAATTTATACAGATATGTTAACTTACCTTTTGGTGAATTTTCTGGTGTAAATATTCCATCTCGAACTTCACTAGACTGTACTTCGAACAATTTCGGAAATTAACTTCTCACAATATTTACACAGTTTACTTATAGCTAACGGGCGTTTTGAGCCTGGCGATTTTACTTGTTATAATTTGAGTAGAAATACATTTGCTGCTAGTGTTGTTGACTATATTATTATGAATTACGATGTACTGACACTAATTTGCGGTATGAATGTTCATGAATTTACCGAGTTTTCGGATCATTGCCCGATTGATTTCACATCAGAGTTTAAAGGCATGAATACTTGCTGTGAAGATAATGTGAGCTACGAAAATATTGTATGGGAAGATACGGATAACGATGTGTTAAATTGTACATTAAATTAATCTAAGGTGTTATTTGATAATATTATACAGAGTTTATCATCAGGAGTTTCTGATATTGATGTATGTATAAATAAAATGTCGGATGTTATATATATTATATAAATGTATCGTCTAAACTCAATGGTAGACAGTTTAAGAGTAAGAACAGAGGCAAGAAGGTTAAAAAATCTTTGTGGTTTGACGAAAATTGTAAAATGTTGAAAGCTACTTTTCACAGACATAAAAAGGCTATTTCATGATGACCAACAAATGTAAATCGTATGTTATTTTTATCAAGTTGAAGTGAATTTTGTAAAGCTAAGCATAAAGCAAAACGCTTGTATCAAATTAAAGAAAAGAGAAATCTGTCTGCCATTAGTAAGTCATCCTCAAGAAAATTTTGGAAGTATATAAGTAAATATAAAAATAAGAAATCTAAAGCACAAAATGATATTTCTTTTAGCGATTTTGTAGAACATTTCACATCTCATTTACATTGAAATAAAAACATGAGGTATGGAATCAAAATGTGCATACCTGCTTGAATCACAGAGTTACAGCAAAACCAAGTGTTAAGCCCCTATTAGTCACCTCTTACGATCATGCAAGGGTAAGGCAGTGCTTCCAATTCTTTTCATACACAGATCATCCCAGAACCACATGGGGCCTATATGGATATATTTAAAGCTGTAAGACTTAAAGTGTACTACACGAATATAATTTTTCTAGTATGATAAATATATAATTTTTTATTCGTATAAAATACTTACGAGTACAATTTTGAAGCAGTGGTAAGGGTAAACGTGTAACAAGAAGTTATCATTAGGTTCAACACATCTGACCAAAAGAGTTTTGCTATTGATCATTTAAATTCTAAATTTGACTGGAAACTTATTCTGTCACGCTCTTTGGAATAAAAGTAGCTAAATACGTCTCTCATTGGTATAAGACACTGTTTTTTCCTGCTATTTTTGAATTACCTTACATTTACAGTATTAAAATTGGTTTCTTTCTGTTTATATTATTCGAACGCAGTTATTAGGAGCTTTTTTCTCTCATTTTGTTTTACAAATGCAATGACACTGCAACTTATGCCCATAAACCAAGTAATGAGATCCAAGCAACTAAAAGGGAAAAAAACTTACCTTGTGGGTATGCATTTCGCTATTTACATTTAAAAGCAATTTCACCATTTTTTTCATAGTATTTTAGATACTTTTTTTTTGCGTTTAGCGGCGTTTAGATTATGACGCAAATGTATCTGATAACATATTATACTGTTATTTTGATACAGACAGTAGACCTTTTTTGACCGGTAACTTGATTCAGTATTATATCTTATAAATCTTTTGAAGATAATACTAAAATTTCTTTACTGGCGTGTCTGAATCATGAAACGACCATGAAAGGATATCAAATTATGTTAACCTGACATCCATTTCTTGTAATAGTGGTAACACTTTTGTTGGTATTAACCAGTATGGTATCATCTACATTTAAGCAAGATGAACATTTACAGTGAAATAAAAGTCTACAGTAGAAATTATTAAATGAATTACAGTTGTAAAATATTTACTAAGCTGTAGGACTAGGAGTACCAAAATCTGCATTAAGCAAATATAAAACATTTATGTTGACCGTATCCCAGAGTTTCAGATATGCATATGCAACAGAAGTGTTTTATCACTCACTGCACTTGCTAATAAATTTCATTAAAAAGTGGAACGTCTTAACTGAACGACTGAAACATCGAGGTCTGATAAATCTACAAAAATACAGTTTACTAATATATGCGCGAACATTGGAACTAGCCTCATACCCTGGCCTGATATGTTTTATTGCTTCTTTCGATATTTGATAGAATTAAGCCCAGCTTTAGCTGAGAAAAGTCGAGATTGAGCTTTAATGTAATTTTAGGTCGTAAATTATATCAGTTTTTAACTAACGATTGGCAACTTTTACAACATCCTGGTTTTAACACTGTAATTACATGTACATGTGAGAGGTAGACATAGTGTAGTATCGTACAATCTTGAACAATACATTGTATGTAATATAGCAATGGTAAGTGTATAAGCGTGTAATTAGACTCCACACCGCTGCCCGAAAGAGGTTTAAATTTTAAATCGGAAAATTGTTTCGCTACTCTTCGTGGTATAAAAGTAGCTAAATGCATTTCCCATTTCTACAAGACGCTGTCTTCAGGCAATCTTTTGAATTTCAAATATCTTCAATTAAATCATTTCATTTACAGTATGAGGCTGATGTCTGTTATCAGGTGCTTTTTATTCCTATTTTATTTCACAAATTCAATGACACTGCCCATATTACCAAGTAATGAGATCCAAACAACTAAAAAGGCATAAAAACTTACTTTGCGGCATTCACTACGCTTCATACATTTTAAAATCATTTTTTCTACAGTATTGTATATAGTTTCATTTAGCGTGTTTAGATTACGATGCAAGTGTAACTCAATGAGTAACTTTTTTGACTGCAAAACTTGATTTAGGCCTCACCAAATTAAAAAGTTGTTCATCGGATTTGCCGCTCGTATATTTTCAGAAACACAAAAAAAATATTTTTTTTTTGTTTTTGGCTTGCGCTCGCCCCATTGAAAAAAATCAATCCAAAAGTTTTTGGTGCGCTACTTTTTACGAACGTAAATGTGTATAAATGCTTATACTTCCAGTCCCAGATTGTTCTCAAATGGATTTTAATCAAAATAAATACATACTACGCACACATCGTCTATGATAAATCATAATACTTATATCTAGTTGCATTAAAGTTATTTCCCCTTTATGCAGTTACGCCATTTTCTTCAATGTTTACCAAATTACATACTAAAAAAATCGATTTATTTCATTGAAAACTGGATGAAGAAAAACATACTAATTTGTTTGATAACATCAATCTACATTATTTTTGTAAGGGTAAATACTTATTGATGCATGTCACTTATCTGTTTTGTGTTTTTTCCTGTCCAAATGATCAGCATTTGCATACGAAAGTTGGTGGGGTAAGGAATTTACATTACGAGTTGTTTTCAGGACAGTTTTGATTTTCAAATTTTCCAATCATTTAGTAGACTAATGTTAATGCACGTTAATATCCATTTCAGACTTTAATTGAGATTTTGTTTCTACAAATTTAATATGTTATGAAAGTTTAAAGTTAGAAAAAAGAGCTGTACATAAGACATCATGCTCGACTTTTCTAAATCAGCTAGAGCTTTGCCAGTAAAAGGGGCATAATAGAAGCTATTAAAGTACAGATCTATTGGTCATTATATAAAACCTAATTAAAAATATTCTATGTTAAAAAGGGGCATAACTCTGTCTAGATTCAGACTTAAGAGTATTGTTTCTCCTGGTGTTGACTTTGACAGTAAATAACTGTTCTAAGTTTCAAATCAGAAGCTTTAATAGATCTAGCAACACTCGCATAGATATTTGATGAATCAAAATCTTTGTAAAGTCAGCTCAGAATGCTACATTTTCATAGCAGTAAATATTCGATTCGATATTTGATTACAGTGTACTGTATGACAATGTTATTACCTTTTTTCACGAGTTCCCTTTGTTGTGCGTCTGCGGGTTAGATTTTCTCAAACCCTGGGGACTTACTTTTTAATTTAAAAGGGTTATACATTCTATTTTAAGGTTTTTATTAGTCAGTCGAGAGCCAAATAAAGACAAATATATTTCTTCGCTCTTCGCTTGCTCCTGATTTTCTCAAAAACCAAAAAAAATATTTAAATTATTTTTTCGCTCGCCGCCTCAAATTTTTCAGAAAAAAATCCGATGAACAACTTATCAATTTGGTGTGGCCTTAGTATTAAATTTGGTAAATCGTTTGAAGATTATTAAAATTTCCTTTCTTTACTTGAAATGATATCTTAATATATCAGCCTGACATAGCCTTCAGTGCTATACTTAGAGTTTTAATTTTAACTACAGTCAAACTTGCTTGAGAGACCACAACACTCAATGACTCAGATAATAATCCTACCTTGCATTCATCCATACATCTGAATGTCACAGCTTAGTGAAAAGTCATTTCAATGTAATGTTAATTTTCATGGTAAATATTGAATAGTTTTTCTTATTTTTATATATGATATATGATATGGTTCGAATAACATTATATCTAAATTTCAGATTAAATAGCCGATCTGAATTAAATTTTATTTTATTAGACTTACAACATTTTCTGATATCATACAATATGCATGTATCTTACAATTTTCCGTTATTGAGAGAAGTTATTCCCGCAATAATTATCAATAGCTTGACTATCTGCAGGAGCGGCTACATGGAAATTAAAAAAACATTAAAACAACATGCACGAAATGATCAATTCAAGATTTTTTGGTCTTGCATATTATATATAATAAGATATCTGAAATGCGCGCACCAACTGAAGTATGATACTGAAATATCTCACAAATACCACATAATTATAACGTCGTATCGTGTTTTTACGCTGTTGTCATATAACATACCTATTCGAAAATGAAAATTGAAGACATATTTGTCACACCCCATATAGCTCCCTTCGGATATAGCTTCCCAGGGAGCTGTATTCGGCACACGTTTTCGTTTATAGCTCCTTGGGACAGAGGAGCTGTATACGACAAATCCGAATATGACTCCTTATACATGGAAAAATTAAAATACTATAACAGTACTGTTCGAGTAATAAAAACATGAATATTTGGCAGAGTGTCATTTTGATATACGATTTTCCACACCACTTTGGAGACAGGTGGGGATTTATAAATTTTATTTCTCGTGGCATTCATACGTATGAGCTAGAGAGCGAGAGTGCGTAGGTACACAGTCCCGAAAATGGATATAGTTAGACCAAGAATCGCCAAACTGTACAAGAAAATAATAACTGGCAATTTAAGTTAGAAACACGGGTTTGAAATTTTGTATCTGGTCTAGCAAATATGACCTCGAGTCCAAATTCATACTTGATCATACTGTGACAGGCACTCATCTTCTGTACTATGTGACAGAATTATCAAATTTGGAACAAATGTTAATTAGGTGTACCTGAAGATTTTAGTCTTTTTTGTCGGACTTGACGAAATAAGGCAGTTGCCCCAAAGTTCCAAGACTGTCCAGTAATGTTGACAGGCAAATAGTGGTTTAGTACTAGTTATGACCCATGCATCAGAATTAAGGCATCATGTTTGAAATATTTGACACTATCAGGTCTTTAAAAATGCGACATAACGAAATGTCCTAAATAAGCCACGTGGTCCATGTTGCATAAAAACCCCGAGGAGCTATAATTATACGGAACAAAGCTACAGGTGTTCCGTTTATAGCTCCAGTTTAAGCAAGGGAGCTATATACGGAGATATATACGGAGAATATAGCTCCGCAGGAGCTATATACGAAAAGGTGCCCCGAATATAGCTCCCCGAGGAGCTATATCCGAAGGGAGCTATATCGGATGTGACACATATTACTAAACCTAGATTAGACACTACCAGAAAGCCTGGTAATTCATACAGCTGAGGCAAACTGAAAGACGGAGACTAAAGATAATAAAAAAAAAACTACCGAGGCAAATGAGGCAGAAATATGACCGAGGCAAATGCAAGTGCCTCGGTTGCCTCAATAGTCGCTACGGCCATGCTATATAGCATAGTTTTCGCACAGCCTATGCGCCCGTTAGTTTATATTCCAGCTTACACTGTCGCTGTCAGTTGGGTCATGTTCTTGCGAAAGAAGTTTTATGTTATGCATACCTAAATAAAACGTGGCGCTTATCATCTGACTGAATGTTGATATATTTTCTAAATTGATTCATTTTGACACTACAGCAGAATGAAGTCTTGCAATCATGAGGTTTTGTTCTTAATACGCCTTTGAACATATCATTTCTAAAAAGTCACGATTACAGATCTACGTAACAGCATTTCAAAACTTCGTTATAAGATTTCTCTCAAAAATATATGGTCACTTACAAGTTAAGAACTTATATCAGATACACTTATTAATTGTTCGTATGTATGGAATCTTCCCGTTTATACTTTTTTTATAAAAATGTGTGACATTTTAGATTTTGATTAACTTATAAGTATAACTTTATGACAACAATTGATCTTTTAGATCTGACATGTGATACGCACTATATATATTTATCCAAGTGCTGAATTTCAAAAATGTAATATATTATTTTAAGAAGATTGACAAAATATATTATGTACTAAGTACATTAATTTTGTATTACGTTTCTGTATTGTATTTGTATATGCATAAACTGTGTTGCTTCTTTCAAATTTTCGTTTCACGTCAGCCATGCTAAAAGGTTTATACATGAACATATATACATTTACTCAACTGAAGATGTAAGAACCAAGCAAACATGACCATATGCCTTTAAATATAAAAGAAATTATATATTTCCCATAGACATCAATGTTAACTTCAATACCAATTATCTCCCAAAAAATGATAAAATTTGAAAAATCTCTCGGTGAAAAGTTTTTAATTTTGAATGTCTTTAAAGTGACCAAATTTCATTTAAATATAAGTGAATTTACTACTTAAACAGAAGGGGTAGAGTTACACATCTTTAAAAATATTGCGTTTCATGCGGTAAAAGTTCTCTATTTTGCTTTCACTCTTTAGATTATATATTGTAGAAGAAATTTAGGTAGGTTTTACGTCTGCCCCAAGGTTATTTTTGAATGAAGTAAGCAAAATTCAAAACAGAAACACAGGATTCGACCTTAAGTTTTCAGTGTTGAAGTAAGAATTCTGTCTCATTAAATCCGTTTACTTGAGGCACCCTAGAAAACAATGATATTGACATTTTTATTTTGTGTTTTATAATTGTTTACCAATAGTTTGATGCTTCTTTTATTAAAATTAATGGTAAAATGAGTTCTCTGCAAACATTTTGGATAGTGGCCATCACTTTGAAATTTGTTTCTACTTGAGCTTGAGGAGATACCATACGTTATACAAAATTTATAAAAAACGGCAGGTAAAAGTTGTTTAAAAATTGCAAAACAGTGCGAAACACGGTCACCTTTAAGAATATACCAAGCAAATGCTATTTTGTAAACATTACTATTAGGTATCTAATACCTTAACAGTATGCCACTGATAGTGATGTTAAAGACCTTAAGGCAGCTAGGTTTTACATGTCATGTCAAATTAGACTGTTAGGGAGCCATTAAACAAGTACTTGACTTTCTCTTGTAACAATTAAAATGCTCATGAACGCTGTACTTCAACATAAGTAATTTTATAAAGTAATGGTAAAAGAAAAATTCAGATATAATACAAGAAAGTCATACATGTATTTAACTATAGATGACCTAGGTAAACTAAAATGATTAAATGATATACAATAATGTATGTGATTATAGCATGCAATGATTCACAAAAAGTAATGCTTAATAAATGCTAATGCTAATGCACCCTATGTAATGCTAATTTAATGCATTATTTTGACAAAAATGAGTAATGCTAATGCTAATTTAATATCAATTTTTTCTAAGTAATGCTAATTTAATGCATTTCTTTTGCAAGTAATTATTAACAAGCCTGAGATTTTGACCAAATTATGCCCCCTTTTGGACTTAGAAATCCTGGTTAAAGTTTCACATGCAAGTTACTATCTCCAAAACAAATACAGATATTGAATTGAAACTTCACATGTACTCTTTCCATTGTGAAACTATGATGAGTGACTTAGGGCCGTCAAGATCCTCTTATTATTAGTCTCCACAGACAAATTGTTTTTTGTCTGTCTGACTGTTCGGGTTGTCACAAACTTGTTAAATTCTTAAGCGCGGGTCTTTACAACTTGAAGGCAATGACCAGCATATAATGTAGTTTTTCATATCCTTGACATAATTCCGCTATGATTATTTTTGGCATTTTATAGAATCGGATTTTAATTATTTTAAAATAAATATTGACTCGTTAACCTATAAAACAGGTTGAACGTTATCCATATATTCGATTCTTGAACGGTGCCCGGCGAACAGTGGACAGCATACTCTTCAATTCAAAGTTCGACTAGGGAAGTGCTGATCAGACTGTAGTTTGAAATTTGAATCACGAGCTACCAGGTTAGAACTTTAAATCTCTATTTAACCACCATGTTTTAGTACTAAAATCAAAAGAATAACGTTCTTATATACTTTTATTTTGAATTGCAAACTGCAGACCAGATTGCAGTTCGCAATTCGAATCGTGAACTGCGAACTGCAGACCAGCTTCCAGTTCGCAATTAGAAACGGAAAGTGCGAATCGCAAACTAGCCGGCAGTTTCCAATTCTGATGAAGGGTGGAGGTGCTAACCCATAACCTTTATTTAATAACCGCTAACTAAGTACTTAAATTATAAGAGTAACGCTTCTTATACTTACATTTTGAATCGTGAACTGCAGACCAGTTTGCAGTTCGCCATTTGAATTGTAAACGGTGAACTGCAGACTGGCCAACAGTGTGAATTTCTTACAGGAAATTGCATGTTCATTACCTCTATTTAGCAACCACTTATAAAATACTGAATTATAAAAGTAACGTTCCAATATACTTTTTTTTTTGTACTGTGAACTGCAGAGCTGTTTGCGGTTGCCAATTCAAATCGTGAAATGCAGACCAGTTTGCAGTTTGCAATTCGAGACGGAAAATGCGGATCGCAAACTAGCCGGCAGTTTCTAATTCAGATGGAGGAGAGGGAGTGCAAACCCATAACCTTTATTTAGCAACCACTAACTAAGTACTAATAAGAGTAACGCTCCTAATACTTACATTTTGAATCGTAAACTGGGGACCAGTTTGCAGTTCGAAATTTGAATTGTAAACTGTGAACTGCAGACTGGCCGACAATGTGCATTTCTTACGGGAAAATGCAGGTTCATTACCTCTATTTAGCAACCACTTATGTAACGCTCCAATATACTTTCATTTGCATTGTGAACTGCAAACTAGTCGTAATTCGAATCGTGAACTGCGAATTGCGAACTACAGACCAGTTTGCAGTTCGCAATTCGAATCGTAAACTGAGAACCGCTAACTATCCGGCTTATTCCAACTCTAATGGACGGGGAGGGAGTGCAGACCCATAACCTCTTTTTAGCAACCTCTTACTAAGTATTTAAATTATAATAGTACAATTCCTTGTATTTCAATTTGAACCGTGAACTGCAGATCAGTTTGCAGTTCGTAGTTCGAACCGCGAACTGTTGACCAGTCTGCAGTTTGCCATTCGATTCCAAAGCCATGACCTTCAAATTGTGAAATGCATTCTAGTCCGCAGTTTGCAGGGCAGTACTTGTCAGACTGCACTTTAAAATTTGAATCATAAAGACAAATTTGCAGTCTGCAATTCGAAATGCGAACGGCATACCAGTTTGCAGTCGCAATTCAAATCGGAAACTGAGAATCGCAGACAAGACGGCAATTTGTAGTTCTAATTAAGGGCAGGGAGTGCAGACCCATAACCTCTTTTTAGCTACCACTTTTAATAAGTACTTTAATTATAACATAATTTCATTCTGAATCGTGAACTGCGGACCAGTTTGCAGTTCGCAATTCGAACCGCGAACTGCGTACTGCAGACCAGTTTGCAGTTCGCAATTCGAATCGAAACTGAGAACCGCAGACTAGCCGGCAATACGCAATTCTTATGGAGGTGTGGTGTGTGTGTGTGTATGGGGGGGTGGGGGTGAATACCCATTACCTCTATTTACCAACAACTTACTGAGTACTTAAATTGTAAATGTAACCTTCCAATATACTTCATGTTGTATCGTAAACTGCAGACCAGCTTGCAGTTCGCAATTCGAATCGTGAACTGGGAACTGCAGAACAGTTTACAGTTCGCAATTCGAACCAGAAATTAAGAACTGCAGACCTGCCGACATTTTTCAAATTTAATAGAGGAGGAGGGAGTGCAGACCATTAATATTTATTTAGCAACCACTATCTTAGAACTTGAATTATAAGAGTAACGTTTCAATATACATTCATTTTGAATAGTGAACTGCAGACCAGTTTGCAGTTCGCAATACGAATCGTGAACTGCAAACTGCGAACCGCAGACCAGTTTGCAGTTCGAGATTCAAATCGGAAACTGAGAACTGCAGACTAGCCGGCAGTTTGCAATTTTGACAGAGGGAGAGTTAGTGCAAACACTTAACCTCCATTTAACAGCCACTTACTATGTACTGAAATTATAACAGTAACATTCCTTGTACTTTCATTTTGAATCGTGAACTGCAGACCAGCGTGCAGTTCGCAGTTCGAATCGGAAACAGAACTGCATACTAGCCGGCATTTTGCAATTTTACTGGAGTAACAGGAAGTGCAGATACTTAACCTCTATTTAGCAACCACTTACTACGTGTTAAACAAGAGCACCGCAATCTGAATCAATATACGCTCGAAGGTATGACCTTTGATCCCTAAGTGTTACCTTGACCTTGTACTAGCCATCCAGAACATGCACTTTGCGCATCGTCTCGATGTGATGAACATTTGTGTCAAGTTTCTTCAAAATCCTTCAAGGGGTTCAAGAGTTACAGAGCGATGACCTTTGAGCCCTATTTGTGACATTGACCTTGAAACGAGACATCCAGAACATGCACTCTGCACGTTGTCTCTTGATGTGTTGAACATTTATGCCAAGTTTCTTTACAATCCTTCTAGCAGTTAAAGAGTTACAAAGTGGAAACGAAACACACTCATATGACTATTGACCCCTAAGGGTGACCTTGACCTTGAAGCCAGCCATCCAGAACATGCGCTCTGCATGTTATCCCGATGTGGTTAACATTTGTGTCAAGCTTCTTTGAAACCCTCCAAGGGGTTCAAGATTTACAGAGCGGACACGAAATTGATTACGGACAGGCGGACAGACGTGGTATAACATAATACGTCCTTTCGGGCATATAAAAATGTAAGAGAAACGTTCCAATATACTCCGATTCTGAATCGTGAACTGCAGACTAGTTTGCAGTTCGCAATTCAAACTAGAAACTGAGAACCGCAGACTAGCCGGCAGTTTGCCATTCTAATAAAAGGGGATGAAGTGCAGATCCATAACCTCAATTTAGCCACCACTTACTTAGTACTTAAATATTAATAGTAACATTCCTTGACTTTCATTTTGAATCGTGAACTGCAGACAAGTTTGCAGTTCGCAATTTGAATCCTGAACTGCGAACTTCGAACTGCAGACCAGTTTCCAGTTCGCAATTTGAATCGCGAACTGCGAACTGCAGACCAGTTTCCAGTTCGCAGTTCGAATTGGAAACTAAAAACTGCATACTAGCCGGCACTTTGCAATTCTAATAGGATGGGGGGTGGAGAAAGGAGTACAGACACTTAACCTCTATTTAGCAACCACTTACGTAGTAAATGTATTGAAATTATAATAGGAACATTCTTTGTACTTTCATTTTGAAGCGTGAACTGCAGCCCAGTTTGCAATTTGAACCGGAAACTTAGAACTGCAGACCTGCCGGCAGTTTGCAGTTCTAAAAGAGGTGAACTCCAGACCAGTTTGCGGTAATAGAGGGGAAGGAGTGCTCACCCATATACTATTTTTAAAAACTACCAACTTAGTACTAAAATCAAAACAGTAGCATCCCTTGTATTTTCATTTTAATCGTGAACTGTTGGCCAGTCTGCTGTTTGAAATTCGATTCCAAAGCTTTGGGCTTCGAATTGTGAAATGCATTCTTGTCCGTAGTTCGCAGGGCAGTGCTGATCAGACTGCACTTTGAAGTTTGAATCGTAAACTGCAGACTAGTTTGCAATTCGAATCGCGAACTGCGAACTGCAGACCAGTTTGCAGTTCGCAATTGGAAACGCGAACTGCGAACTGCAGACCAACTTAACTCAAATGTCTAAAGCACTTAGGGTAACTGCATCTAAACTCTTACTAATCCCAACTGCTACACATGTGAACAAATCGCATATTCGAACCGTGTGCAACAGTTTTTTGTTGTTATCGTTTTTGAAATCTTCGTCAGTGTTTAATTTAATGCATGACTTCTGCATCCGCATTTTGACAGGCTTTTGATAAATGTATCTACCCACACATAAATATTTCAAGTTTTCTCACGCGAAACGTAACTTTTTTCCAGTAAACGTAAACAACATCTAATATTGGCAAACGCAAATTCAAACTGCGTATATTGCTAAATGGTATTTCGATATCCAGATTTGGATATAGATTTATAATTTTAATTGCAACCATTAAAAGATATTTAACATACCGCCAAGAGTGTTATATTTAGCGTAACTTTTTTTCTTACATCGGCCGATAATTTTTGTTCTCCTGCTGCTCTTGATTTACCAATAAAAGTTCATGTCATTTGAAACTTGAACAGCAGAGTGAGACGGGTTTCCTGTTTTTGTGCAAATGAAATTTTTCCGACTTGGCCAAATTGAGTACATCGGGGTTCAGTGGACATACATAGTGTTATGTTGGTATGTTTTTAGAAACAAGCGCTCGATCGTTGTCGTAGAAACTTGCATGCACAATAGATTGGTTGGGTATAACTACGCACCGACACAAATTTAGGTCATACGGGAACTTTTAAGCTTTGATGGTGGAAGAACGCCCCAGGTGCCTCTCCGTGCATTATCTCATCACGGGCGGCCACCTAGGTAGAACCACCGACCTCCAGTAAGCCAGCTCAATGGCTTCCTCACATGATAATGCACAATAGATCTCTTTTTTGACAGAGTACGGTGTTTGTGACAAAATGATTCCTCTGAAGTGGTGCTCTAAATCTAAGACATCCAATTAGTATACATGTATATTAAATGTAAATCATTGACTAGACTTCTTGTACTAACTTCAGCCCCTTTTTGAAAAGTCACAAAAATACACTTAAATATCTCAAATTTACAAAGTAGCGATAGATAAACGTTTTAACGGAAGACAATGACATCAGAAACTGCCGTATCCTATTGAGAACTTTAATTTGATATTTGTATGATGGTTAGCCATTTTCTAATACAAAATTGCTAAATATATATTCCTTGACAATTCGATTTGTAATTAACAGTCTACTACATTTTGATCTAGATAAATATTTAATTGACAAACGTACTGTTAGTAAAATTTATGATAGTGGCAAAAGAGAAAATTGCGAGCACAAATACGAAACGATAAAAAATAAAAAGAGATTTTCTAATGAAACTCAGAAATTCATACACAGATATATACGAGATTCGACAGATTACACTAGTTACAGTCAAACACATGTAAAACACTGACAAAAAAGTGCTTGATATACATTGTAGCATTTTTTGAAGAAATGTGCCAACTTCCTTGCATATTGTCAGAGTCTTTGTAACAATCATTTTAACAATCATGACTTCAAAATTGTGAAGAAACGAAACTGGTTATTTCACACGAATGTTCATCTTATTTAGCCAGCTATATATATTTTTACAATTGATTTTATACGTCTGTTTTGTAAAACCGCAATAATTTTTATATTTCTTCTTCTTGCCGTTTTCTTAACAGGAGCTGAAATTAATAAAAAAGATGAATTAGACTGTAGGAACGATTCGAATAGAGCAATAACTTATGACAACTCTGTCTTTGCTATTCTTTGTGTTTTACTGATCTTTACGAAAAAGATTAGATCTTGTTTGAGTACCGAGACAGTATCAATCAACGTTTGAAATCTGAAACTTATACGTAACAATGTCAAATATTCAAGCTGTCTTTAAACTATCTTTATAGCAAATCTATACATAAAAACTAAAAAGCTGTCGGTTGATTCATGCAAACTTTCGTTTCTCTTTGTGCTTATTTAACAATGAGAGAACGGAAAGAAAATTATCGTCTTAATGTCTAGGTTTCAGACTTTAAATGTCCATGGATACGAGTCCTGTTTAACGTATTATGTAAAGTGTGTTCCATCTTGTATTCCTTAAACAAAATGCCTAGCATCAAACTTACATTATATGTCCGTTTCGCATGAAAACATTTCATGTACAACAAATGCTTTGACAGATCACAAAACGTTAAATGTTTAAGGAAATCATAAAATTATGGTGGCTGATTTCTGCCATTTCGTGTGTTCGTGTCAGCGAGGCAAGTAACGAAAACACGAAAGGTCGAAATAAAGCTTATTTGTTCGTGTCGGCGGGTCGAAATGTCGAAGACACGAAAACACGAAAGGTCGAAAACTGCTTATTTGTCGTGTGTTCGCCTTTCGACTTTCGAGCCGAACACACGACGACGCGAAAACATTGAAGGCGACATAACGAAAATTCAAGGGCGAACACACTTTTGTGTCTTTCACTTCCCGTGTCGGCAGGTATCAAAACTTCCACAATTAACACGTTCACGATATCGTACTTCACAGGTTACAATTTTCTCATCGTTAAATATTTACTTTTACTTTAATATTGATTATATTAACACAAAAGTAGCCAATTAAAGACAATTTTAACATTTTCTTTGACATAGTACACTTTTGAATTAAAAGTACCGGAAGGCGAATACACGAAAGGACGAAATTGCACATTGCCTTTCGAGGCGAATACACGAAGACACGACAAAAGAAGGGCGACAACACGAAGTTTTAATACCCGCCGACACGAAAAGTAATTAATACAAAAGTTCGTGTGTTCGCTTCTGAAATTTCGTTATTTTGCCTTCAACGTTTCGTTACTTCGTGAGGCGAACACACGATAAAAAAGCATTATTTCGACCTTTCGTGTTTTCGTTACTTCGATATTTCGCCTCGACGACACGAACACACGAAATGGCAGAAATCAGCTACCATATTAGATAGAGTGATTTCACTGAAGGAACATACAGTTATCTAACTTTATGGTAAGCCCGCCCGCTTAACTCAGTAGGGAGAGCGTTGGTCTATGGATCGCGGGGTCGTGAGTTCGATCCCCGGGCGGGGCGTATGTTCTCCGTGGCGATTTGATAAAAGATATTGTGTCTGAAATCATTCGTCCTCCACCTCTGATAATTCATGTGGGGAAGTTGGCGAACAGGAGAACAGGTTTGTACTGGTACAAAATCCAGGAACACTGGTTAGGCTAACTGCCCGCCGTTATAATGACTGAAATACTGTTGAAAAACGGCGTTAAACCCAAAATAACAAACAAAAACAAACAAACTTTATGGTAACAAAATCGTCTTACCCAATACAAATTTCCACTTCTATGCACCCCATCTGCTTGCCGGATTCTTTTACATCCACCGTAGTACGGACTAATCCATTTACAGTTATTGGTACAGAAGGAAGTGGTATTGTTGCTTTGGTAACGGTATATTCGTTCTTAAATCACAATGTATATATATCATACATGAAATAAAGAATATATGCTAAATATGTCAAATTATTACTTTAAATCACCTTACGATATAGCTTTCACTGATACATAATGTACCTTAACATAACATCTGAATACAAAAGTATAATTAATATATGAGCCCGCACAATGAGAAAACAAAGGTTTCTCTAATTGCAATAGGCTTTGAAAGCGAACAGCATGAATCCTGACCAAACTGTGTGGATGCGCAGGCTGGTCTGGATCCCTGCTGGTCGCAAACGCACTATGCTGGTTTTCTCATGGCGCGGCTCATATATAAAGTGTTTCTTTTACATCCCTCAGGACTTGCAATCCGTTTGATAAAACATGGATATAAAATATGACATAATCATTAATTGTTATAACAGAAATCACAGCGATAAAGTTTAGCAACAATTAGTACATAACCATAATGCTAAATGTCAAGAAATCTTACAAATAGTGCATGCTCGACCTACAAATAGACAATAACAGCTTTACCTTCTTCAAAGGGCACTGGCATTGTGGAACAAGCTTCTTGATTACACCGGGACATTTACTTTTGTACTGTTTCAATATGCTGCAAAAGTCCGGGAAGTGACAAGTGAGATAGTCGCATACATCGATCGTGGTTCCTTGTGTATCCAGTTTGGCGTCAACATCAATCTACATAAGAATTTATATGAAGGATAAATTGATTTATGAATACCGAAGTGTTACCACGCAGTCAGTTACTGAATTTTATCATTTAGTGGTATGACATCTACCTATTACAAAAATTTAGACATGTCAGCCTAAATCCGATTATCAGTTTATCACGATGAGTATATATCACGGGTCACAGAAATATTATAATTAGCTTATGAAACAAAGGAAATTGAAACAATCGCTTTTTACCTTTTTACAAATAAATTACGTGTTAAAGGTGGATATTTTCGCTTAATACATATTACGTGTAAAGAGTTTAATCATATTCATACGGTTTGCATGGACTTACGATTTAGCAAACACGGAATTTGAAAGGTGTTAATCCGTTGTAGAACAAGGACTTACGTAATCTGGTGTTTGTTAAAACTAATGTAGACGCTTTATACATTGCATTATAAAAGAATTACTGTTAAAATGCCTCAGCGGATTTTGATCCTAGGCGACACACATGTGCGACATTTTTGTACATTCTTGCGTAGCAGCAATCCCGGAATACCAACTCACCGGTTGGATATGATGCTGAGGCTGGTGCATAACCAGTCTTCATGTTAGTGCAACTGTGAACACACAGTTTAACTTACACCGTAGAAATTGTAAATATTCTATTTGTTTCTATTTTACTTTAATATGTATTCATGTGCTGTCTTGTCCATTGCTATAACACAAAAAAACATCACTGGAACACTTTAACAACTGATGTACTGATATAGTTTACTTAAATAGGTTACAAGTTCTATTACTTGAAGAAACCAGCAGAGCTGCTTTTTTAATTGGTGCAGTTACTCAAGCTCCTACCTGAAGTGTGTTGGTGGTTCCAATGTCCTCCTTCACCTGTGCTGTGAATGATACTTGGGCATCGGACCCCAATTTAATCGGGTCAGGAGTCAGTGAGAACGCAGTAAAATTCATAGGTAGCGGAGTAGTCGTTTTGCAGTTTCTCCATTTAAAGGGTAATTTAATAATCTACAAATGAAAAGGGATATGTTGATAATGAAAATATTCAAGTGGATTACTAGAATCAGTGATTTAATATGTAAAATCGGGTCAGCAGTTTCTGAAAACAAGGTTCTTTACGTTTCCACTATTAACATATACCAAAAGGTGACAACACTCCAAGGCGACCATGCTTTTTCAAAAAGAATCGGAATAATTAGAATAGTCTTGGTACAGGATCATTTTGATTTTTTAATGCGACCATCTGTTTAGCAGTTTTTGACAAAACAGGATAGCTGGAGCAACCTTAGCAAAGGGACTCCCAAGGAATAGAGAATATTTAACCTTTAACCTTGTTTTGTTTTGTGCCCGACCTCTCTGTTCTGCTGAACATGAATGAATAATTTTAATTTGCTGCCAAGTGAAATTTTGTCCGAAGTTCAGTTGCAAGTCACCTGGGGACGGACGTAGGTTTTATTATGCAGTTTCTTTGACCTGTGCATTATTGGTTTTAACATTCCTTTTAATGAAGCGGAGGGTATTATTGGCCTTGGACGTGATATTTTTAATTCGGGGGCCCAGTTGAGATCCTTACTTATAGACTTAAGTATTTGGACTGGTCTGCTGATTTAAGTAGGGTATTGTGTAACATTTAGGGGTAAAGGATAGGTTTTCTCTTCCTAAACTTAGGATCTCACACTTATCAGGATTGAACTCCATGACCCAATCATGTTCCCATAACTCTAATAAATGCAAGTCATGCTGCAAGCTTTCTGCTGAAGACTTAGAAGTGATTGTAAGGTAGACGATAGTGTCATCAGCGAATAGGCGGACCCTACTGTTGACTCTATCGGGCAGGTCATTAATGTATGCAAGAAAGAGGCAGGGACCTAGGACTGACCCCTGGGGAACCCCTGAAAGAACTGGTAACCTATCTAAAGACTTACCTTTGACAAGCACTTGTTGTGACCTATTGCTTAAAATGATTTAATTCATGCTGTGACCTTGCTATCTATGCCTAAACGTTTAAGTTTGTGGACTAGCATATGGTGATCGACCTTGCCGAAGGCTTTGCTGAAATCCGTACCAATGATATCAGATTGCTGGCCTAGGTCTAGGAAGTCAGCAATTTCTTGTGTTAAACTTATGAGCAATGGCGCAGCTTTTATAAGGCGCTGCAGGCCCGGGCCTGCAGATTTTCCGAGAAAATGAAAAAATAAAAATGCCAAATATGCAATAAAAATCGAAGGGTAATGAGGGGTTAGGCTGTAGGAGCTAATGAATCAGTCACCAACAGGAGTGATCCTGGATGGTTTGAACTGTACGCTAGATATGAGCAGCATAGTTACGAACGAAGCAGCGATGCTGCGAGTATGGGGTAGGTGAGGGAGGGGGTCTCCATCTCCCAGAAAATTGCGATTTAGTGAATGTTTTAGGCAAGAGGTGCGTTCTTTTGCTATATTCCTGTGTTAATCTATTTTGTTTGTCATATTTATACTACATATTACGGAGGTAATCATTTGAAATCAAAGTTTAGCACACCGCTCATGCTTAATGGCAGGGATCGTGACATTGTCTAAAAGCAAAAACTGCAACTCGAGCAGCCCGGATATTTTGAGGAATACAACAATTTTTCGTACACTTTATTTACAATTAAGAGTCCTAATTAACTTGACCGTGAAATTGTGTATCGCTCTAGCACGGCTGAGACTTAGAACGTTGAAGAATCAGAGTTCTGTGAATTGCTCTACACAATATACTCCCTGTTTTCGTACATTAGACATCAATAGTAACAGTATATATATGGTTATGTTTCAAAATATTTGTGTCACTGAAACACTGTGTCATTCTATGATATATTTTATTGTACAACTGCCAAGACCCGCGCACGCTAAAGGGGCCTAACACTATGGCAGTTTGGGTAACTGCATCTAACTGCTACACACGTGAAAAAATCGCATATTCGAACCGTGTGCAAAGCTGTCACTATGATTATTTATTTATTTATTTATTTATTTATTTATTATTCATTTAATATCCTCCACAACGTCAATATTACATAGGCAATGAATGGAACGTTACCTAGCACATTAAAGGTATACTAGGTTTTTTGTTGTTATCGTATTTGAAATCTTCGTCAATGCATTAATTTAATGCACTGCGTCTGCATGAACATTTTGGCAAGTTTTTGATTAATGTATCTATGCACACACTTTCATTTTCATTCTCCCACTGCTCTGTTTTATTGCATCTCATTGATACTTATATAGCAGTCAGGCGGGTGATCCTTTGTGCAAACAGATTCCGACATGCCCAAATTGAGTATACCGAGGTTCAATGGGCAAAGTGATATGTAGGTACGTTTGTAGAAAACGAGCTCTCGGTAGTTGCTGTAGAAACTTGCATGCACAACAGAATCTCGCTTTTGACTGAGTATCGCAACTAGGGGTTTGTGTCAAAATGTTTTGCCTGAAGTGGTGGTCTAAATCATCCAGTTTATTTACATGTACCGGTATGCTGAGATTTAGTGCCAATTAAATATAAATCATTGGCTAAACTTTTTGTAATAGCAGCAAATATCTATACTGTGTTTAGGTATACATGTATTACGTGTTTTTTTAACCTAGGGCATATGGTACTGTTAATACTTTATGTTTACCTAAACTATATGTAGTAACTGTTCATATTTTCAAATATGAAACTCAGATCTAATATACCCTGAGACATAGTCTGTAGCTTGTATCCGCTTGTATCTTTGTATGTTCGAAACCTCGCACGAGGTGTCTATTTTTTTCATTTTTCATTGTGAGGAAACCATCAGGTTGGCTTTGTGAACAATTTATGGCTTTATCCAGGTATCAGTTTAAAAATATAAAGAGGCGTATTTTATTTACAAACCTCCATTCCATAAAATCCAACGTCAGCTATTACTACAGCTGCGAGAATTGTATATAAAACAACGGATTGTTTCACGGTTTTCTCTCTCTGGTGCGATGCAACAACAAGTAGGTGGAGCTTTAGAACGGGATATATTTTCTATGAACACCGGGTAAAGTCTAGACGACATCCAGTTTAGGTTAAAGGTCAGTAATTCAAATCCTTCTTTGTTTCATATAAAAAACGACAACTCCATGTCGTCTTTTCGTATCTTTAAAGAACATCACTTTTTCCTACACCAATTTTTCATGAAAGTTCTATCACAAATTAACGAAACAATGAAAAGAAAATAGGGGGTTGAATAGTTCCTAGTGAAATGCCAGTCAGTTGTGGTATGCTACCCTAAAAATGGCGCATATTTGCTCTCCTCCGCGCAATAAACACCTACTTCTTGTTTCGATCTGCAAAACTTGCCATGTGGGTTGTATCAATATGAAAATCGTCTCATTTCATGCAGAACGTATTCTAGGATTAAAGCACTCGTTCTACACGAATTTGCGCAGAAAATGGGAAGATTAGGATCTATTTATTATGGACTTCTTTCGAAGCACATTTTCGACCGAATTACTGACCTTATTCCTTTACGGTGGAAGGCGGAGCTATTTAATATTCATCTATCAATATTCATGAGGACTGTTAACATTGGGCGCGTTCGGCATACATACTCGAGCTAACCCGAGTCACCCTGGTTATTACTCGAGTATAACTCGTGTAACCCGGGCGATGGTAGTTGTGTCACCCGAATTCTACCCACTTCCTGAAGATGGGAAAGGCGGGTGATCGTATCCGAATACATTAACACTTTAAACATGGCGGCGTTGATAACTGGTAAAGTTTTGGGTACAATTACTATCAAGGCTTTATCTCATTAGCCACAGATGATATTGAATTAAAAGTTCAAACAAGTGTTTCAACTCATCAGACCTAACAAAATAACCAAGTTAGATATCTCTTGGTCGAATCTAATCTAAATTATGGTTCTCATTTCTATACATATTGCTTTGAAACCTAATTTTACTTTTTAAGGTCATTAAGTAACCGCAGATGATCATGTCCCATTACTCTAATATGTATTTTGACAAAATTATGCCACTTTTGGACTTAGAAAATGCAGTTTTAAGTTTTACATGCAAGTTTAGTATATCCAGACTAATGCAGATGTTTGGTTAAAACTTCACACATTTCTTCTGGTCTGTAAAATAAGGTCATATCAACATATCACAAGCCTCATAACTCTTACTTGAGACAGACCCCTTTTTAGGATTAAAGTTTTGAATGCAAGTTATATTTTTTGAAACTAATACAGATACTGGGTTGAAACTTCACACATGTCTTTCATGTTGTAAAGGACATAGCATCAATTTCCATAATTTGAACTTTGGCCAGGTTATGCCCCACTGATTAAACTTAGAAAATGCTGGTTAAAGTTTTACATGCAAATTACTATCTCGGAAACTAACGCAGACATTGGATTGAAACTTCCATACATGTCCTCAGAGTTGTAAAGGAAGGTCAAAACATCAATTCCCATAACCTTAATTTTGGACAAGTTATGTCTTCTTTCTTGTGCATAGATATTGTTGGGTTTGCATGCAAGTTGCTATCTCCAAAACTAATGGGGACATTGGGTTGAAATTTCTCACATGTCTTCAGGATTGTAAAGCAAGGTAAAAGCATTAAGTCCCATATCATTTGCTTTAATTTTGGCAAAGTTATGTCCCTTTTTTGTAGTCAAGTTGCTCTTGCCAAAACTAAGGGCGGTACTGGATTGAAAACTTCTTATATCTATTGAGAGTTTTAAAGCCAGATCATAAAATCAAGTCAAATAATCCTTGAACTATTATTTCAAAATAAGAACCGGAAATCATTTATATTGACAATAATTGTTGACAGTTAAATGGTCATAGGTTTGATCCAGTTAGCGAAGAAATGCCTTCCAAAAACATAATGTTTGTTATGTGCTATTTGTGAGCATGATGGATTCAGTTATGTATGTCATTTTAAACAAAGACATTTTCATTCCAAAAAAAAAAAACAAACAAAAAAAAAAAACGAAATCCATCAGCATAGGGGAATAGAGACAGCAGAGTTGAGCTTATTCATTTCGTAACATATGTCTTCAATGGACATGGCTAAGTGATAGATCAATGTCCCTGGCTGAAGGTTGCATATTCGATCACCTGTCAAGATATACAAAAGTAGTTGAAAATGGTAAATGTATCAGCAACTGTCCCTGGCATTCAGCTATAATGTTGAAATTGGGTTCTCTCACCGTGACCTGCGTGGCAATGGTTACCGTCCAGAGTGATTATTATGCCAAGTGTCGTATACATGGGTCTTGGCAAACAGTGCAGACTAAGTTGAACACCGCAAAACAGATCATGTGATCAGGGTCTCCACTGTTTCCTTAAATGAATTTCAGTCACAACAATGACATAAAAGGATTGATATAAGTTGTAGCTCTTGCTTCAGAAATGAATTAAAGTATAAATTAACATAAAATAGAAATTTCTAGTCTGTTAAACATTATGGGCTGAACATTTTTTCCAAGTGTTACTTGATCCCAGAATCTGAAAAGTCGATTGATAATAATCCAGGCAGATTTTTCACTCTGACAGAAATCGTAGCATTTCATCTCTATCAATGATACCAGACTGTCTGTCCTCATTATGGGCAACAAACATATCTATATTAGGTTCTTCACAAAAATCATTTATTCCATTGTCATTGAAAATGCAAACATTATTCAAGATACACGCAGCGACACTGTAATCAACTAACAGCACTATATAACGCTTACATGTAGACCACTAAATCAACTCAATTTCTGATACGAGGGATACTGTTTCGTCTGATCAAATGTTTATCTTGGAAAATGAAGTAATTTTATGTCAAAAGTAGCAACCATTCTTTATTCTTGTTACAGCTCAGACAGAAGCTTTTGAACTGTTAGCATATATATAGGTAACGTTCCCAATCATTTTCAGTTACTCGATAAAGCGTTCGGACTACAATTGTTACTCGTGTCACTCCGGTGAACTCGGGTGATCTAGTCAGATCTAGTTACATGGGTTTATGCCGAATGCGCCCAATTATGTCCCTTACAATTGTATTACCTCCCTTCCAAAATGGCGTCAAACACACAGTTTACAGTTTATTAATCAAGTCAAGGCCCATACACAGGTGCCCGTCCAGTCTTGGTGCCCATATGGGTGCCGCCCCCTCCAAAATATATATATATATATATAAATAAAAACACTGTTTTAAGCCAAAAACGAATAAAAAGATTTGATTTGTTTTTCCTATATATACTCTTATATGGAAAAGGTGCTTGTGTTGCCGTAACGCTATGGAGGTTTACTAGGACACGCTGTGGAACAACCAAAATGTTCAGTTCAGTACCAGTGCAAGCTACCCTGCTGCCATTCACACATCGGACATTTATAAAACAGTAAACAATCCTATTCTACCTAGTATACAACCTTAAATAACTTACATTTAAATTCTAAGACGCCAACAACAAAATAGGTTTTCTACTTTCGTTTTGAAACAAAATGGCCGATCGTCGCTGTTATTGTGCAAGTGTCTAGACAATTTGGCTTGTTTAAATTTAAATGTACGTTATTTAAGGCTGTTAACTAGGCAGAACAAGATTGTTTACTATTTTATAAATGCATAATGTGTAAATTGCAGCAAAGTAGCCTCAGCTGTTACTGAACTGAACATTTTGGTTGTTCCACAGCGTGTCCTAGTAAACCTCTATAGCGTTACGGCAACACAAGCACCTTTTCCATATAAGAGTATATATAGGAAAAAAATGTTGTTTTTTTTTCAATTTTCTTTTCGTTTTAGGATTAAAACAGTGGTTTTTAACTTTTTTTTGACGGGGTGGGGGGGGGGGGGGGGGGGGGGGGGGGGACACCCATATGGACATCAAGACTGGACGGGCACCTGTGGGCCCATAAGGGCATCTGACAACAATTATAACAATAACAGTCATAGTAACAAAATCAGAACAGCATGTAAAACATGACAAATTGTTGCAGAAGTAACTGATAATGTGGAGGATGAGAACTAACTATTTATCTAAAAGCAGACATAATTTTCTTACAGAAAACAGCTAATTTTAACAATGTATTCTTATTGTCATTGTTCATAAGGTTAGAAAATTTGAGAGTATTTGGATATTTAAAATAATATTCATCTATATATTTTTTTCTATCAACATTGAAATATTTGCAATCAAAAAGATAGTGAAATTCATCTCCTAAAATGTTACTGTTACACAAATGACAAGTTCTTTGTTCTCTTGCAATGTTTTCAAATCTACCTTTTTCTATTGGCAACAAATGATTCATGCATCTGAATTTACAGAGTGAAATGCTAAGGTCAAAATGTAAAAGCTTGAAATATTTTTCAAATACAAATTCGTGTTTATACATTCTATAATTTAAACATTTGCTTGAGTTATTAACTGAATAGTTCCAGTTTTGTATAAACTGATCTTTAATTCTAGTGTTAACAACATTTTTGAAGGAGTTAAAAGAGTGAATCTTCTGATCTAACCAATAATTAGATATACCAAGAGAATCCAAACTATCTTTAACATAACATAACCAGTTAAATTTCTTGTTTTGCCTCTGAGACAGTGAGAAACAAGTTCTGTACAAAATATTACAAATTTTATCTTCCTTGGAGCTTATTACCTTACTCCAAAAAGCTGATCCTTATTTGTGTAGAACTGGTTATTTTGCCGGTCAAGATTTATAGGAAACGCAGAAAAATACATTGAGCAGTTCGAATTGATGACACTTTCAAAGTTCAGCAAGGTGAAAAAAATTTAAAATGTAAGGTAAGTGACTTGATTTGATAATATAGCGATACAAACACGTGCTAACCGTATGGGACAGGGTAAAACGCAGACCACAAACAGATAGAGTGACTGCAGACCACATACACAAAGAAGGGTTTTCTCTTATGCAGACCATATAGGTAAAGAAGGATATTGGAAAACGCAGACAACATAGAATGTGTTAAGGTGTGAAAAACTGACACTATGTCATTCTTTTATAATGGACACTTATACCGGTACCATTTGCTGCTATTTTCGCGTTACATCTGGTCTCGCGGTATTTGATTTTTGCGAGAACAACAATGTGCAGCACTCTCTACAGTAAACAAATTTGACCTACTTTGGAAGCTGATTACGTTTCACACCCTATTTTTGTAAACGTAGGTCAATTATTTTCAAATGCCCTCGTCGATCATCAATCTGACTAAAGTACTTGATCTTCTAAACGAAGATCTGAAAACGACCCATTCACATTCGTCTTCTACTTATTTTGGATTTCCAATATTGCTATTTTTATTTTCGCAAATCTATTTTTGTTTGAACCAATCAGACAACTTGTTCGAATGTCAAAGAGAAAGAAAAATTTGTAGTTAACCCAGGGCTCGAACCTGGGACCTCTCGTTTACAGAGCAAGTACCCTACCGACTGAGCTAACCGGCTATCTGAAATCTTTCGACTTAAAAATTGTTGATATCAAAACCCAAGACTTTATAAAGCTTACAGAATGCTGTAAGGTAGCTTTTGATTGGCTAGCGGAAGGGTTGTCAGAACGAGGCCATCAATAGCTCGTTGTCAGATCCTATGCGTAGCGTTATAGGAGATGTACTTTAGTCAGATTGGTCGATCATTTGACTCAGTTAAGTTGGTAATGAATTGTGTGTTGTCCAACTATTTGACAGAATTACCCTTCCAATGTGTTAATTTTACATTGCAGTAATTGTTAATGTCTTACTCACGAAATTCATTTTGAACATTTTGGGGTCCTATACATTTTACACTTTCACAGGAAGCGCTGTATCAAGTCGGATGCTGTACCGCGAAATTAGAATTAACTCCCTTGGCGAAAGTGAAGGTCACAGTCATGCACCGGAAACATGATGGGTTTAAAAGTAAACAAGGATTAGAAAAATGATTTTCTGCTTGAAATAATAGTGGAAAAGAAAAAGGTTTACGAAGTTAATAGGAAATAATAGCAACATAATATTGTTTTTTCTGTCCTTTATTCATTTATTCCCTTAGTACCGCGAAAATAGGTGCAAACAGGCTAATTAAAACATTTGAATTAGAAATAATATTCCCAATTATTTTGATTTAAATAATTTTAATATATATCAATATATTAGGCATTTATTTCAATACTCTGCTTTTTAATTCAGATTCATTGTATTCAATTATTTTCATGAATTAAATAAGTAAATATTTCAGAATTGACTACCTTTAAAATATTTTTGACTCCTACGCGGAGGAAATTAAATCACTTGATATTTTTTAAAACTCTGTTTCCTACATTTTTCAGCTATATGTGATATTCAGAGAAAAAACGTTTCTGCACAAAATTTGTTTTAGTTACATCTATTAATTGTCAAATCGGTTTCTTTGAAGAAGGCATATTGCCGTAAAAAAAGAAATAGAGTTATAAGACTGCATAGAAAAGTGGCGGGATGATATATTTTGAGGCCGTAGCATGTCTATATTCTCATTCAAGGAAAGAAAAGATAACAATTTACTTATTTTTTTTTTCTTTTTTTTTTTTTTAGTTTTTCTTCGGCAGTCGAGCAAGAGGACTGATGTTACATACACATATTAATATAAAATGTTATATTCTGAAGAGGTTTTCTGCTGTTTAAATGTCAATTTCTTATTTTTGTTGTTATATGGGTTCTCCATAACAAATAAAACAAATATTTCTGATATTATATCTTTTTTTTTTTTTCACTTGTTGAATCCCAAGATTTCAGGAAGAAGAAAGTACAAAATTTTATGTTTTCATTATCAAACATAAACACAAAGGGATCAGGGCTCCAGATAAGATGCGTATTAGCGTAAATTACGCTTTGAAATAATGCATATACGCATGTCTGCTAATTTTTTAGTGCATAAAAACGTACATGAAATTACAGAAACGCATGCAATGACTTTTTACTAGCGTAAACGAAGTCTGAATTGTCTGGATGTTTTACATAACAGAGCACGTTCGGCATCCATTCTGCCACATTGAACGTACACAGGCATTGAATAGTACTCTATAAACCTAAGTTAAACTATATTATACACTCGATGCATACGTAAATCAAATTGTTGGGAATTAATATTGATGGTAAGGTAGTGTATTTTAAAGCGGTGTCGATTTAAAATATCAACTTCCGGTGTGGAGTAAACAACAACATGTCTCTTTCTAAGAATGTATGAAGTAAACAAACATACTACGCATTCTTTAAACCAACAAAACATAGGTCTGCATAAGGGAAAACCCTTCATGCATATAGGCATGTCTGCTAATTTTTTAGTGTATAAAAACGTACATAAAGTTACAGAAACGTATGCAATGACTTTTTACTTTTTACTAGAGTAAACGAAGTCTGAATTGTCTAGATGCTTTACATAACAAAGCACGATCGGCATTCATTCTGCCACATTGAACGTACACAGGCATTGAATGGTACTCTATAAACCTAAGTTAAACTATATTATACACTCGATGCATGCGTAAATCAAATTGTTGGGAATTAATATTGATGGTAAGGTAGTGTATTTTAAAGCGGTGTCGATTTAAAATATTAAATTCCGGTGTGGAGTAAACAACAACAGGTCTCTTTCTAAGAATGTATGAAGTAAACAAACATACTACGCATTCTTTAAACCAACAAAACATAGGTCTGCATAAGGGAAAACCCTTCTTTGTGTATATGGTCTGCAGTCACTCTATCTGTATGTGGTCTGCGTTTTACCCTGTGCCCTAACCGTATGCTCGTCATGATTATCATATGGTTCTTATGGATAAGATACCGTCCCCAATGGGCTATTCCAGAAATAATCCGCCTGCATGTATAAGCAGTTTGGGACAGGTGGGGGTGGTTGGGGGTAAATGTACAGATCAATAGAACAGTGGGGCGTGGGTCTACAGTTTACTGTTAGTGTTTGGGGAGGTGGGGAGGGAGGTAGTACAACATATTTGACGCAATCCTAGGAAATATTGAGATAATTTTTTCATATGGGCAATATCCCCACTCGCGTCAAACTCTCAAAAGACCAAAATAGTGGAAGCAATTTCTGATGAAATTTTTATTGCTGCAGATGCTTACTAGTCAAAATAATTCGACATTCAGATTGTTTTGTATTTGTGACGGGCAATATTAATCTAAACGTCAAAACTTTGAAGGAACAAAATAATGGTGGATAAATCACAGTCATGTAAAGTTATTGGTTTCATAACTTCAGGGGCGGCGAAATTTGATTTTGACTTGCTTGTCCGTTTTTGTCAATAGCTATTTTGTACTTGTCGGTATGATAGTTATATAGTAAATTCTGGTCAAATTTCACTTATCCGTACAAGCTTTGGGACAACCTGGACAATACGGACAATTGAATTTGCCGCCCCTGCGCTTGTGCATATTAGCGTGTCAACACGGTAAAATGTTAATCGTGTACAGTACGTCATACATAGGTTTAAATTACCAGAAAATTCGTAATGTTGGATATTCTTTGATAATTTTTACATTTATCAATGAGGAATTGAATCTCCTTTTGATACATGTAAGTTTTATTTGAATTTATGGCCAGTTCTTGAAATAATCGGCATTTAAACCTATAGCACGTAAAGCGTCAGCAGCGATGAAAATTTCATCGGAAATTGCTTCAATTATTTTGGTCTTTTAAGTGTTTGATGCGAGTGGGGATATTGCCCATAAGGAAAAATTATCTCAAATTAGTTGGACTAATGCTTTACATGCTATATGTTTAAATTCCTATCGTGTCACAAATTGGCCATAAATTCAAATAAAACTTAATGTATCGAAAGGGGATTCAATTCCTCATTGATTTATATAAAAATAATTAATTATCAAATAATATCCAAAATTACGAATTTTCTGGTGATTTAAACCTATGTATGTACTGTACACAATTAACGTTTACCATGTCTACACGCAAATATGCGTAAGTGTATTCTAACAGAACTATGCCCCTTTTTTACTTGTTGTGTAGATACTGCATGCAAATTTATTACGTTGTAAGTACTTGTAAATTACAACGGGCTTTATAATTTTGATCCTTACTGTGACACAGTTGTGAAAGTACTATTTTATAATCCATAATGATTTTATTGACAAGCCGTAGAATAGTCCGGTGCTCTGTCATATCAGATAGCTTTTGTATTGTTTATTGAGTATGAACTTATTTAGTTGTATATACTCTAAACTTGACAAAAATTAAATGAACCATAGGATATCAAGGTCATTTGTTCCTGAAATTCATTTACTGTCTTTATTCCAGCCCACAAAGTCTGCTTGTGAAGATGGTGGTGATAATTCATCTGTATTTAAATTCATCATTCCAGATTACAGACACCAGGTATTTTGCAAAATTAATTACTGTGACATGATTTAATTTCTTAGGCATGAAATTCTGTGGTTGTGGCAAAAGCAGTTGTCTTATGGAAATATGATTTAGTAGTTTTGAACTTTTATTGAAGATCAGATGACTGATAGAGTGCATATGCTGGACATATTTCTAGTATAGAAATGATGGATTGTTTCCTTTTCTTGCATTTCACTAAAGATATCTTAAAATTGTAAATAAAAACGATTTATTGCTTCAAATAACTAAACCAAATGTTATGAGTTTTGATATCTTGCATTCTTGGTATACAATGAATCAGTTTATACCCCATGTACCTCTTTGATTATTTGGAATACTTTAAGTATATAGGTATGTGTCACAGAAATTATTGAAAGAGAGACAAAGAATATTTCTTAAGTTCACAAAGTAAAGTGAACTCTCAGTGGTAAAGAGGTCCGAAGAAGGACACAAAATATTTTAAATACAAGTCATCTTATTGAAATGATACTGGAGCAGTCACTAAGTTATGATATTTGAAAATTTGTTTTCATTCCATTTTAAAATATGTTCCAGCATATTACCTTTTAAATGTATATATATATATATATATTTGTTTGGTTTTTTTTTGTTTCAGAGCTACAGTGATGATGATGATGATGTGTGTATAGAAGATGGTTTCTTCATAAATTCACAAACTGCAATAAATCATGTAAGTATCATTTCACATGCACACAAAAATGTCTGTGACAATTATTAAATATCACAGTTGATTGTAAAATATATTATAGAATTGCCTGTTTTAATTTGCTGTATACAGAAACCTTGAAAATATTTTAAAGGTATGTGAGGAAGTTGTCAGCTGAAGAGATTTAAACATGTTCAGGTAATAAAGTATTAATTTAAAACAAATTCATAGTGTAAAGAAATTTTAAGTTTGATTTCCTCATCAAATGCCATTACCTACAGTTGCATTGCTTTTTACACCAAAGTCAGTCTGTAAGGTACCCATATTTATAAATGCTGTCCCAAGCAAATGTAATGAAAATATTGTATTTGCTTTATCAAATGCAATAGCCTTCATTACCTGTGTGTAAAAAGACTGTTAAACTTATTTTGCGGATTTATCCTTGATGTTTTATAGTGTATGCTTCTTTTCCATTGTTTTATTGCATAACATTTGTTTCTCATAATTGTCTTTCTCATTCTTGCAGATGACATTATCGGTGGGAAGTGAGCAGTTAGTAGTTTCAGCAGTTACAGCAGTTAACTGCTAGAACTGCTAGCAGTTACAGCTGTTAACTGCTACAACTGCTGGCAGTTACAACAGTTAACTGCTACAACTGCAAGCAGTTACAAAAGTTAATACAAAATACAACAATGATGATCACCACAGCAAGGGGGATTAATCACAAGGAATTACTTGTAATTGCATCCCCTTATGATTATCTGTTCACTTAAACAAAAGTAGGGAATTCCATTAGAAAAGTTTCGAATAGTTTCATACTGTGGCCCAAAAAAGTTTTGTATTGTCTCAGGCACTAAATTTATATATAAGGCGTATATGCATTTTACATGCATTAATATTCAAATAGTTATTCCACACCCACCCTCGAAGAAGGAGGGGTATATTGTTTTGCAGATGTTGGTCGGTCGGTCTGTATGAAGACCAATCCGCTTCCGGATGATAACTCAAGAACGCTTGGGCTTAGGATCATGAAAGTTAATAGGGTGATTGGTCATAACCAGCAGATGACCCCTATTGATTTTGATATCAGTAGGTCAAAGGTCAGGGTCACAGTGACCCAGAACAGTTAAACGGTTTCCGGACGATAACTCAAAAAGGCTTGGGCCTAGGATCATGAAAATAATAGGGAGGTTGGTCATGACCAGCAGATGACCCCTATAGATTTTTAGGTCAGTAGGACAAAGGTTAAGGACACAGGGACCTGGAACAGTGAAATCCTTTCCGGAAGATAACTTGAGGACGCTTAGGCCTATTATCACGAAACTTAATAGTGAGGTTGATCATGACCAGTAGATGACCCGTATTGATTTTGAGGTCAGTAGGTAAAAGGTCAAGGTCACAGTGACCTGGAACAGTTAAAATGTGTCCAGACCATAACTTGAGAATGCTTGGGCCTTGGATCACGAAACTTAATAGGGAGGTTTATCGTGGCCAGCAGATGACCCCTATTGATTTTGAGGTCAAAGGTCAAGGTCACTTTGACCAAGAAAGGTAGATTTTATGTGTACAGTGACCAGATAATTTCTGTTCCTTGTGCAATTACTGAATGCATCAAGGGGGCATTTTGTGTTTGACAAGCTCTTGTTTATCATAATAAAAGAACAAAGGACATGTAAAAGAATGAAGAAAATGTATGACAAGGAAAAAATTAGTGGAAGTGCGTCAAAGTCTGACCTGAACGGAAAATAGCGAGTTCTGGTGTGGGAGTCCAGTCCCTCAACAGCAGAAAAAACTGGGGTGCCACCAGGTGGCCGTTGTAGAGAGGATGGACACTCACCACGCCCGGGTGGTGGCCCGGGTGGTGGCTTTCCTGGGAAGGGTCTGATTTCCTAGCAAGGGTGGATTTGTGTGTTTGGTCAGGAACGCTTGAAAACGCTATTTTGCCTCCAGGTGTAGTTTGTGTGGCCTTAACCGTAGACAGGCGTTCCGGCATTCCTACTTTTTCCTACATTTTCCTACTTTTGTAAATGCCTCCTACTTCTTCATACTTTTTGATGAAAACCTCCTATTTGTACTTTTTTTTTTTTTGCTTGACGTAAAAAAGGAAAACAATAAACAGCCTTTTCAGTAGTTATGTTTGCAGATGATGGACTCTTGATGTGTTGCTGGCAGTTTCTGCAGCCATCTGGTGCCTCCTGCAATACATTGCCTCATATCAAGGTACCTATAACCCTACCAAACCATATGGGCACACTGATTCAAGCAAAAAAAAGAACTGTCATTCAATACATCTGGCGTTCATCATTTGGTTACCAGTGTACACAGCCAGGTCAAGGGGGCTTGTGCCCCCCTCCAGTTGGCTGAGAAGTGACCTATACTCCTCAAAGATGCACCTTACTATTTTGGCAAAGGAATATTTTTTTCTCAAAATTTAGACCCAGAAATGCACCAGAGGCAACAATTTCATACATGTATTTCAAAATTTTCCAGAGTGAGAGCCCCCTGATCCCCCCACCCCTCATTAAGAGGGGTTTAACCTCTCCATTACCTCCAAATTTAGACCTAAAAATGCACCAGAGGCCATCATTTCATACCTTTATTTCATTTTTTTTCCGTGTGTGTGTGTGTGTGTGTGTGGGGGGGGGGGGGGGGGTCAGGGGGCTAACCTCTCCATCACCTTAAAATTTAGACCTAAACGCGCACCAGATGCCACCATTTCATGCCTGGACCCGGCATAGCGGTCACCCAGGGGAAGGCCTGGTTTTTTCATGAGCGTGCGGTTTTTTTCTAATCTAAAACGCTAGTAGAAATTCGCTCTCTGTTGACTCCGAGAAACAAAAACTTTCCAGGAGAGATGCCCCATACCCCAACCAGCAGGAGGGGAACACCCCCTCCCACACATACCCCCATCTGGACCTCCCTGGAAAAAAATCCTGGATCCGTCCCTGGTGGGCTCCTACTCTCCTGTGCGCATTGAAAATGTTTTTTGACAGATACATAGATAAAAACGAATAGTACTATATTGTCACGCAATCTCACGGAAAAAGTACGGTTGTACTTTCACACCAGATTTTGCATATTAACCACAAATACTATCATCGTGGTCCATGCTTCTAGTCCAAAGCCTGCTGCAGGATCACCTTATTCAGATTCAGAAGCTGTAGTAAATGCTTTTTATGTCTTCCCAATAGATGGGGGAGTTGTATTAATTTTGTCTTCGCCGTCCATCCGCCTGTCCGTCCATCTGCATTAAGCTTGTCTGGCTTTCACAGGTCAAACTGCTGGCCGGATTTCGGCGAAACTTCACACAAGTGATCAGTACCAAGCCTAGTTGTGCGTATCGCCGACACATTTCGCTTCGCTGCACAAATTGTTTGTAGATGTCACATTACTACTAAAAGCTTTGATATTTTTCAGTTTTGTTATTCTTATTGACATTTCATTCATTTGCAATGCTGAATTGCTGTAACTGCTAGCAGCTGTAGCAGTTAACTGCTGTAATTACTGGCTGTTGCAGCAGATAAATGCTATTATTGCCAACAGTTGTAGCAGTTAACTACTGTAACTGCTAACTGCCAACTTCTTACCGGTGATGACATTTGCAGTATCAAGGCTGCAGTGTATTGCTGCAGTTACTGAGAAGCAGAGGTAAATAAACATGTACTCAAACGCAAAAGAAAGTGTGCACTCAGGTTTTCGTCAACTGAAGTAGATTATGTTGTTCGAAATAGATTATTTTGTCTAAAAGTATGTCATGTTTGGTACCAAAATTTAGTGCAGTTTATGGCCAATTTGATGTGTTTCGATTATTTTCAAAATTTTGACATTTATGTGGATTCTTGGCTATTAAATCCAACAGGGGTCAAAAACGGAAGTTGTAAATCTCTTTCTTGTAAGATGATAAAAAAAGCTGCCTGTTCCTCAAACATTATTTTGTTTAAATATCGTGTGTGACCACCTCTACTATTTATTCAAGTATTGATATGGCAACGCTTAGGCCTAACGTAACAGTACAATGACGTCACGAGGAATTTTAATCCATTCTTGAGAAGCGGTTGTCACCCGAGGTCTGTTGGATCTATGGCGTACAGCAACTCGACCATTTTGCTGAAATTGCTGGTGCAAAAGAATTATGACATTACTTTGGCACCCAAATATTCTGCTGACGTAAATAACGTTGTCACTCCGTTGAAGCATTGTAATGCTTCAGTTCGCTGAGTTTCACTAAGTCGTGGCATTTTATTACAGCACATATTTGAAATCTAATGTGTTTTTCCTTCCACCAAAGGTATAAGAAAACTGACAAAACACGTTTTGTAGACATGTACATTTCCTATGGGCAGCATGTGCAAATCGTGCAAAAGTCCACTATCGCTAGTTATCTTGAAGGAAGATCAATAGTACATGCTTCGAGCAAAGTATGTTGCAAATTGTAAATGGATACCTCTTTTAGAACTGAGAATATTCAGATTTAAAAAGTGCACACTTTCTTTTGCGTTTGAGTATAGTTACTATAGCTAGTTTCTTGTCATTGAATAACCTGTAATTTAATTATTTCATAGTTTCTTTTCAAATTTGTCATTACTTTTTGATTGATTGTCGGCATATTCTAAGACCAAAGGCTCAATAATTATTGCTTATGGAAACAAACATATAGTTTCAGAGAAGAACCTTGGTTGAAAAGCCACTACAGTTTTTAAAGGGTCAGAGAAGTGCATTACATGGATATGGATTTGCAGTATTTAGTCCACCAGTAAGTAAATGATATCCTTGTAATATGATCCTACTTTTGTTGGTTTTTTTAACATGTATATTGACTTCTATTTCTGATTATTATATTTTTGTGGTCTGCCCCTGACTATATTAGAACTACCTCAGTACCATGTTTACTGAATTGTAATCTGGTATAGATTGTCATTATGAAATAAACATGTGCTTATTGTCCAGTAATTAATGAGGCTAAGTCAAAATGTTTATTTATATGAAATGTAGGTCTGATAGATCTCAGTTATCAGGGGTAAGAACTAGGTCAGATGAGCATTTTTTTTGTTTTTTGGTGTTTTTTTTAGCTCACCTGATAAGCGGATTGGTCTTCATACAGACCGACCGACCGACCAACGTCTGCAAAACAATATACTCCTCCTTCTTCGAGGGTGTGTGTGAGGGGGGGGGGGGAGGGGGGTGGGGGCATAATTACTATTTGAACATTAATGCATGTAAAATGCATATACGCCTTATATATAAATTTAGTGCCTGAGACAATACAAAACTTTTTTGGGCCACAGTATGAAACTATTCGAAACTTTTCTAATGGAATTCCCTACTTTCGTTTTAGTGAACAGATAATCATAAAGGGATGCAATTACAAGTAATTCCTTGTGATTAATCCCCCTTGCTGAGGTGATCATCATTGTTGTATCATGTATTAACTTTTGTAACTGCTTGCAGTTGTAGAAGTTAACTGTTGTAACTGCCAGCAGTTGTAGCAGTTAACAGCTGTAACTGCTAGCAGTTCTAGCAGTTAACTGCTGTAACTGCTGAAACTACTAACTGCTCACTTCCCACCGATAATGTCATCTGCAAGAATGAGGAAGACAATTATGAGAAACAAATGTTATGCAATAAAACAATGGAAAAGAAGCATACACTATAAAACTTCAAGGATAAATCCGCAAAATTAGTTTAACAGTCTTTTTACACACAGGTAGTGAAGTCTGTTGCGTTTGATAAAGCAAATACAATATTTTCATTACATTTGCTTGGGACAGCATTTATAAATGTGGGTACCTTACAGACTGACTTTGGTGTAAAAAGCAATGCAACAGTAGGTAATGGCATTTGATGAAGAAATCAAACTTAAAATTTCTTTACACTATGAATTTGTTTTAAATTAATACTTCATCACCTGAAGATGTTTAAATCTCTTCAGCTGACAACTTCCTCACATACCTTTAAAATATTTTCAAGGTTTCTGTATACAGCAAATTAAAACAGGCAATTCTATGATATATTTTACAATCAACTATGTGATATTTAATAATTGTCACAGACATGTTTGTGTGCATGTGAAATGATACTTACATGATTTATTGCAGTTTGTGAATTTATGAAGAAACCATCTTCTATACACACATCATCATCATCATTATCTTCATCACTCTAGCTCTGAAACAAATATATATATAAAAGGTAATATGTTGGAACATATTTTAAAATGGAATGAAAATAAATTTTCAAATATCATAACTTAGTGATTGCTCCAGTATCATTTCAATAAGATGACTTGTATTAAAGATATTTTGTGTCATTCTTCCGACCTCTTTACCACTGAGAGGTCATTTTACTTTGTGAACTTAAGAAATATTCTTTGTCTCTCTCTCAATAATTTCTGTGACACATGCCTATATACTTAAAGTATTCCAAATAATCAAAGAGGTACATGGGGTATAAACTGATTCATTGTATACCAAGAATGCAAGATATCAAAACTCATAACATTTGGTTTAGTTATTTGAAGCAATAAATCTTTTTTATTTACAATTTTATGATATCGTTAGTGAAATGCAAGAAAAGGAAACAATCCATCATTTCTATACTAGAAATATGTCCAGCATATGCACTCTATCAGTCATCTGATCTTCTATAAAAGTTCAAAACTACTAAATCATATTTCCATAAGACAACTGCTTTTGCCACAACCACAGAATTTCATGCCTAAGAAATTAAATCATGTCACAGTAATTAATTTTGCAAAATACCTGGTGTCTGTAATCTGGAATGATGAATTTAAATACAGATGAATTGTCACCACCATCTTCACAAGCAGACTTTGTGGGCTGGAATAAAGACAGTAAATGAATTTCAGGAACAAATGACCTTGATATCCTATGGTTCATTTAATTTTTGTCAAGTTTAGAGTATATACAACTAAATAAGTTCATACTCAATAAAAAACAAAAGCTATCTGATATGACAGAGCATCGGACTATTCTAAGGCTTGTCAATAAAATCATTATGGATTATAAAATAAGGTTATTTTCCATAGCGCAAACGAACCACTGTGGCCATAGTCGGAATAGGTATTACACCACTAAATGTGTTATACATTTATTAACCATAGTGATGTATGTAATATTATAATCGCAATATCTATATTGGGATTGTAACCTTTTACATAGATATAGGCCTATGAAAGTTTTAATGGTAATACAATACACGCAATTTTCGGAACATAGATGTAGCTCTAAAACTTTAGAAATGCCTCTTATCTACGGTGATGAACAATTGATAATTTTGGCTGCGTTGTAAATATCCGCTGTATATATTTGTGAGGAGACCTTTATACAGCAACATCTATTTTCAATATAAGTTAGTCATTAAACAATAAAACAGCACCCAATACTTTTCTGATCAGTCACCTATGGGAACAGTACCAAGACGTTAAAACAATACCTAATGCATTCCTGACCAGTGAACTATAGCCACAGTACATACACCTTAATACAGCACCTAAGACTTTCCTGATCAGTCACGCATGTTCACAGTACCTAGACATTAATACAGCATCAGAAAATTTCCTGACCAGTTACGTATGGCCACAGTATATACACGTTAAAACAGAAGTAGACTTTCTGGAGCAGTCACCTATGGCCACAGTAAATAGACCTTAAAAAAGAAGGAAAGACCTCCCTGACCAGTCACCTATGGCCACAGGAAATAGACTTTAAAACAACAGGAAAGACCTACCTGAACAGTCGACTATGGCCACTGTAAATAGACAATAAAACAGTTGCAAAAACCTTCCTGACCAGTCGATTATGACCACAGTAAATAGCTCTTAAACCTGTAGCCAGGACTTTGTTGACCAGTCACCTATGGCCACAGTAAATAGATCTTAAATCATTAGCAAAGACTTTCTTGACCAGTCGAGTATGGCCACAGTAAATAGACCTTAAAACAGCAGGAAAGACCTACCTGAACAGTCGACTATGGCCACAGTAAATAGCTCTTTAACCAGGAGCCAATACTTTTTTGACCTGTCGCCTATGGCCACAGTAAATAGATCTTAAAACAACAGGAAAGACTTTCCTGACCAGTCGGCTATGGCCGCAGTAAAAAGACCTTAAAACAGCAGGAAAGACTTACCTGAACAATCGACTATGGCCACAGTAAATATCTCTTAAACCATTAGCCAAGACTTTCTTGACCAGTCGACTATGGCCAAGTAAATAGATCTAAGAACAGCAGGAAAGGCTTTCCTGACAAGTCGACTATGGCCACAGTAAATAGACCTTAAAACAGTAGCAAAGACGTTCCTAACCAGTCACCTATGGCAACAGTAAATAGATCTTAAAACAGTAACAAAGACTTTCCTGATCAGTCGACTATGGCCACTGTAAATATACCTAAAAATAACAGGAAAAACTTTCCTGACCAGTCGAATATGACCACAGTAAATATACCTTAAAACAGTAGCAAAGACTTTCCTGACCCGTCGACTATGGCCACAGTAAATAGACCTTAAAACAGCAGGAAAGACTTTCCTGACAAGTTGATTATTGCCACAGTAAATAAACCTGAAAACAGCAAGAAAGACTTTTATGACCAGTCGACAATGGCCACAGTGAATAGACCTTAAAACAGTAGCAAAGACTTTCCTGAACGGTCGACTATGGCCACAGTAAATAGACCTTAAAGCAGTAGTAATGACTTTCCTGAACAGACGACTATGGCCACAGTAAATAGACCTTAAAACAGCAGGAAAGACTTTCATGTCCGGTCGACTATGGCCACAGTAAATAGACCTTAAAACAGTAGCAAAGACTTTCCTGAACAGTCGACTATGGCCACAGTAAATAGACCTTAAAACAGTAGGAAAGACTTTCCTGACAAGTCCGCTATGGCCACAGTAAATAGACCTTAAAACAGCAGGAAAGGCCTAGCTGACCAGTCGACTATGGCCACAGTTAATAGCTCTTTAACCAGTAGCCAAGACTTTTTTGACCAGTCGCCTATGGCCACAGTAAATA